>NC_067248.2:265248416-265451909 GCF_019359855.2 Lolium perenne
TGCGTACATTAAAATTTATATAGATCGTGAGAAAGTGAAGTAATTTCATCTTAGATCCCAAAGAGATTTTCAATGCTTTCTAAACGGCCTCAATCGGAGCTTGTTCTTATTCATGTTGTTACTCTTAACTACTTCCCTCTTCTAGATGATGCCTATAATCAATTTCGTCACCGTATCTTCTCTAATGTGACACCAACACCCTATCATAGACATCCGTATCTGGGGCGTCTAGGACCTGGATAGCATCGGGATGAAATAACCCATGCAAAACCAAACAGTAAAAACAAAAAAAAAAACTTGTGTTTTTTGCATACTTGTTTGTTACTTTGGGTTAGTCGTTTTGGGGGTCGAAAGTTTCAACACGTGTGAGGGGATGTGTGCGTACATTAAAATTTATATAGATCGTGAGGAAGTGAAGTAATTTCATCTTAGATCCCAAAGAGATTTTCAATGCTTTCTAAACGGCCTCAATCGGAGCTTGTTCTTATTCATGTTGTTACTCTTAACTACTTCCCTCTTCTAGATGATGCCTATAATCAATTTCGTCACCGTATCTTCTCTAATGTGACACCAACACCCTATCGTAGACATCCGTATCTGGGGCGTCTAGGACCTGGATAGCATCGGGATGAAATAACCCATGCAAAACCGAACAGTAAAAACAAAAAAAAACTTGTGTTTTTTGCATATTTGTTTGTTACTTTGGGTTAGTCGTTTTGGGGGTCGAGAGTTTCAACACGTGTGAGTGGATGTGTGCGTACATTAAAATTTATATAGATCGTGAGAAAGTGAAGTAATTTCATCTTAGATCCCAAAGAGATTTTCCAATGCTTTCTAAACGGCCTCAATCGGAGCTTGTTCTTATTCATGTTGTTACTCTTAACTACTTCCCTCTTCTAGATGATGCCTATAATCAATTTCGTCACCGTATCTTCTCTAATGTGACACCAACACCCTATCATAGACATCCGTATCTGGGGCGTCTAGGACCTGGATAGCATCGGGATGAAATAACCCATGCAAAACCGAACAGTAAAAACAAAAAATACTTGTGTTTTTTGCATACTTGTTTGTTACTTTGGGTTAGTCGTTTTGGGGGTCGAGAGTTTCAACACGTGTGAGTGGATGTGTGCGTACATTAAAATTTATATAGATCGTGAGAAAGTGAAGTAATTTCATCTTAGATCCCAAAGAGATTTCCAATGCTTTCTAAACGGCCTCAATCGGAGCTTGTTCTTATTCATGTTGTTACTCTTAACTACTTCCCTCTTCTAGATGATGCCTATAATCAATTTCGTCACCGTATCTTCTCTAATGTGACACCAACACCCTATCGTAGACATCCGTATCAGGGGCGTCTAGGACCTGGATAGCATCGGGATGAAATAACCCATGCAAAACCAAACAGTAAAAACAAAAAAAAACTTGTGTTTTTTGCATACTTGTTTGTTACTTTGGGTTAGTCGTTTTGGGGGTCGAAAGTTTCAACACGTGTGAGTGGATGTGTGCGTACATTAAAATTTATATAGATCGTGAGAAAGTGAAGTAATTTCATCTTAGATCCCAAAGAGATTTTCAATGCTTTCTAAACGGCCTCAATCGGAGCTTGTTCTTATTCATGTTGTTACTCTTAACTACTTCCCTCTTCTAGATGATGCCTATAATCAATTTCGTCACCGTATCTTCTCTAATGTGACACCAACACCCTATCGTAGACATCCGTATCTGGGGCGTCTAGGACCTGGATAGCATCGGGATGAAATAACCCATGCAAAACCGAACAGTAAAAACAAAAAAAAAACTTGTGTTTTTTGCATATTTGTTTGTTACTTTGGGTTAGTCGTTTTGGGGGTCGAGAGTTTCAACACGTGTGAGTGGATGTGTGCGTACATTAAAATTTATATAGATCGTGAGAAAGTGAAGTAATTTCATCTTAGATCCCAAAGAGATTTTCAATGCTTTCTAAACGGCCTCAATCGGAGCTTGTTCTTATTCATGTTGTTACTCTTAACTACTTCCCTCTTCTAGATGATGCCTATAATCAATTTCGTCACCGTATCTTCTCTAATGTGACACCAACACCCTATCATAGACATCCGTATCTGGGGCGTCTAGGACCTGGATAGCATCGGGATGAAATAACCCATGCAAAACCGAACAGTAAAAACAAAAAAAAACTTGTGTTTTTTGCATACTTGTTTGTTACTTTGGGTTAGTCGTTTTGGGGTCGAGAGTTTCAACACGTGTGAGGGGATGTGTGCGTACATTAAAATTTATATAGATCGTGAGAAAGTGAAGTAATTTCATCTTAGATCCCAAAGAGATTTCCAATGCTTTCTAAACGGCCTCAATCGGAGCTTGTTCTTATTCATGTTGTTACTCTTAACTACTTCCCTCTTCTAGATGATGCCTATAATCAATTTCGTCACCGTATCTTCTCTAATGTGACACCAACACCCTATCATAGACATCCGTATCTGGGGCGTCTAGGACCTGGATAGCATCGGGATGAAATAACCCATGCAAAACCGAACGGTAAAACCAAAAAAAAAAAAAAACTTGTGTTTTTTGCATACTTGTTTGTTACTTTGGGTTAGTCGTTTTGGGGGTCGAGAGTTTCAACACGTGTGAGGGGATGTGTGCGTACATTAAAATTTATATAGATCGTGAGAAAGTGAAGTAATTTCATCTTAGATCCCAAAGAGATTTTCAATGCTTTCTAAACGGCCTCAATCGGAGCTTGTTCTTATTCATGTTGTTACTCTTAACTACTTCCCTCTTCTAGATGATGCCTATAATCAATTTCGTCACCGTATCTTCTCTAATGTGACACCAACACCCTATCATAGACATCCGTATCTGGGGCGTCTAGGACCTGGATAGCATCGGGATGAAATAGCCCATGCAAAACCGAACAGTAAAAACAAAAAAAAACTTGTTTTTTTGCATACTTGTTTGTTACTTTGGGTTAGTCGTTTTGGGGGTCGAGAGTTTCAACACGTGTGAGGGGATGTGTGCGTACATTAAAATTTATATAGATCGTGAGAAAGTGAAGTAATTTCATCTTAGATCCCAAAGAGATATTTAATGCTTTCTAAACGGCCTCAATCGGAGCTTGTTCTTATTCATGTTGTTACTCTTAACTACTTCCCTCTTCTAGATGATGCCAATAATCAATTTCATCACCGTATCTTCTCTAATGTGACACCAACACCCTATCGTAGACATCCGTATCAGGGGCGTCTAGGACCTGGATAGCATCGGGATGAAATAGCCCATGCAAAACCGAACAGTAAAAACAAAAAAAAACTTGTGTTTTTTGCATACTTGTTTGTTACTTTGGGTTAGTCGTTTTGGGGGTCGAGAGTTTCAACACGTGTGAGGGGATGTGTGCGTACATTAAAATTTATATAGATCGTGAGAAAGTGAAGTAATTTCATCTTAGATCCCAAAGAGATTTTCAATGCTTTCTAAACGGCCTCAATCGGAGCTTGTTCTTATTCATGTTGTTACTCTTAACTACTTCCCTCTTCTAGATGATGCCTATAATCAATTTCGTCACCGTATCTTCTCTAATGTGACACCAACACCCTATCGTAGACATCCGTATCTGGGCGTCTAGGAACTGGATAGCATCGGGATGAAATAACCCATGCAAAACCGAACAAGAAAAACACAAAAAAACTTGTGTTTTTAGCATAATTTTTTGTTACTTTGGGTTAGTCGTTTTGGGTGTCGAGAGTTTCAACACGTGTGAGTGGATGTGTGCGTACATTAAAATTTATATAGATCGTGAGAAAGTGAAGTAATTTCATCTTAGATCCCAAAGAGATTTTCAATGCTTTCTAAACGGCCTCAATCGGAGCTTGTTCTTATTCATGTTGTTACTCTTAACTACTTCCCTCTTCTAGATGATGCCTATAATCAATTTCGTCACCGTATCTTCTCTAATGTGACACCAACACCCTATCGTAGACATCCGTATCTGGGGGCGTCTAGGACCTGGATAGCATCGGGATGAAATAACCCATGCAAAACCGAACAGTAAAAACAAAAAAAAACTTGTGTTTTTTGCATACTTGTTTGTTACTTTGGGTTAGTCGTTTTGGGGGTCGAGAGTTTCAACACGTGTGAGGGGATGTGTGCGTACATTAAAATTTATATAGATCGTGAGAAAGTGAAGTAATTTCATCTTAGATCCCAAAGAGATTTCCAATGCTTTCTAAACGGCCTCAATCGGAGCTTGTTCTTATTCATGTTGTTACTCTTAACTACTTCCCTCTTCTAGATGATGCCTATAATCAATTTCGTCACCGTATCTTCTCTAATGTGACACCAACACCCTATCATAGACATTCGTATCTGGGGCGTCTAGGACCTGGATAGCATCGGGATGAAATAACCCATGCAAAACCGAACAGAAAAACAAAAAAAACTTGTGTTTTTTGCATACTTGTTTGTTACTTTGGGTTAGTCGTTTTGGGGGTCGAGAGTTTCAACACGTGTGAGGGGATGTGTGCGTACATTAAAATTTATATAGATCGTGAGAAAGTGAAGTAATTTCATCTTAGATCCCAAAGAGATTTTCAATGCTTTCTAAACGGCCTCAATCGGAGCTTGTTCTTATTCATGTTGTTACTCTTAAGTACTTCCCTCTTCTAGATGATGCCTATAATCAATTTCGTCACCGTATCTTCTCTAATGTGACACCAACACCCTATCATAGACATCCGTATCTGGGGCGTCTAGGACCTGGATAGCATCGGGATGAAATAGCCCATGCAAAACCGAACACAAAAAACAAAAAAAAAACTTGTTTTTTGCATACTTGTTTGTTACTTTGGGTTAGTCGTTTTGGGGGTCGAGAGTTTCAACACGTGTGAGGGGATGTGTGCGTACATTAAAATTTATATAGATCGTGAGAAAGTGAAGTAATTTCATCTTAGATCCCAAAGAGATTTTCAATGCTTTCTAAACGGCCTCAATCGGAGCTTGTTCTTATTCATGTTGTTACTCTTAACTACTTCCCTCTTCTGGATGATGCCAATAATCAATTTCATCACCGTATCTTCTCTAATGTGACACCAACACCCTATCGTAGACATCCGTATCTGGGGCGTCTAGGACCTGGATAGCATCGGGATGAAATAGCCCATGCAAAACCGAATAGTAAAAACAAAAGAAAACTTGTGTTTTTTGCATACTTGTTTGTTACTTTGGGTTAGTCGTTTTGGGGGTCGAGAGTTTCAACACGTGTGAGGGGATGTGTGCGTACATTAAAATTTATATAGATCGTGAGAAAGTGAAGTAATTTCATCTTAGATCCCAAAGAGATTTTCAATGCTTTCTAAACGGCCTCAATCGGAGCTTGTTCTTATTCATGTTGTTACTCTTAACTACTTCCCTCTTCTAGATGATGCCTATAATCAATTTCGTCACCGTATCTTCTCTAATGTGACACCAACACCCTATCGTAGACATCCGTATCTGGGGCGTCTAGGACCTGGATAGCATCGGGATGAAATAACCCATGCAAAACCGAACAGTAAAAACAAAAAAAAAACTTGTGTTTTTTGCATATTTGTTTGTTACTTTGGGTTAGTCGTTTTGGGGGTCGAGAGTTTCAACACGTGTGAGTGGATGTGTGCGTACATTAAAATTTATATAGATCGTGAGAAAGTGAAGTAATTTCATCTTAGATCCCAAAGAGATTTTCAATGCTTTCTAAACGGCCTCAATCGGAGCTTGTTCTTATTCATGTTGTTACTCTTAACTACTTTCCTCTTCTAGAGGATGCCTATAATCAATTTCGTCACCGTATCTTCTCTAATGTGACACCAACAACCTATCATAGACATCCGTATCTGGGGCATCTAGGACCTGGATAGCATCGGGATGAAATAACCCATGCAAAACCGAACAGGAAAAACAAAAAAAAAACTTGTGTTTTTTGCATACTTGTTTGTTACTTTGGGTTAGTCGTTTTGGGGGTCGAGAGTTTCAACACGTGTGAGGGGATGTGTGCGTACATTAAAATTTATATAGATCGTGAGAAAGTGAAGTAATTTCATCTTAGATCCCAAAGAGATTTTCAATGCTTTCTAAACGGCCTCAATCGGAGCTTGTTCTTATTCATGTTGTTACTCTTAACTACTTCCCTCTTCTAGATGATGCCTATAATCAATTTCGTCACCGTATCTTCTCTAATGTGACACCAACACCCTATCATAGACATCCGTATCAGGGGCGTCTAGGACCTGGATAGCATCGGGATGAAATAACCCATGCAAAACCGAACAAAGAAAAACAAAAAAAA
Source organism: Lolium perenne (assembly GCF_019359855.2). Classification (NCBI taxonomy): domain Eukaryota; kingdom Viridiplantae; phylum Streptophyta; class Magnoliopsida; order Poales; family Poaceae; genus Lolium; species Lolium perenne. The sequence continues at coordinate 265,254,733 of NC_067248.2, forward strand.
AACTTGTGTTTTTTGCATACTTGTTTGTTACTTTGGGTTAGTCTGTTTGGGGGTCGAGAGTTTCAACACGTGTGAGGGGATGTGTGCATACATTAAAATTTATATAGATCGTGAGAAAGTGAAGTAATTTCATCTTAGATCCCAAAGAGATTTTCAATGCTTTCTAAACGGCCTCAATCGGAGCTTGTTCTTATTCATGTTGTTACTCTTAACTACTTCCCTCTTCTAGATGATGCCTATAATCAATTTCGTCACCGTATCTTCTCTAATGTGACACCAACACCCTATCATAGACATCCGTATCTCGGGCGTCTAGGACCTGGATAGCATCGGGATGAAATAACCCATGCAAAACCTAACAGAAAAAACAAAAAAAACTTGTGTTTTTTGCATACTTGTTTGTTACTTTGGGTTAGTCGTTTTGGGGGTCGAGAGTTTCAACACGTGTGAGGGGATGTGTGCGTACATTAAAATTTATATAGATCGTGAGAAAGTGAAGTAATTTCATCTTAGATCCCAAAGAGATTTTTAATGCTTTCTAAACGGCCTCAATCGGAGCTTGTTCTTATTCATGTTGTTACTCTTAACTACTTCCCTCTTCTAGATGATGCCTATAATCAATTTCGTCACCGTATCTTCTCTAATGTGACACCAACAACCTATCGTAGACATCCGTATCTAGGGCGTCTAGGACCTGGATAGCATCGGGATGAAATAACCCATGCAAAACCGAACAGTAAAAACAAAAAAAAAACTTGTGTTTTTTGCATACTTGTTTGTTACTTTGGGTTAGTCGTTTTGGGGGTCGAGAGTTTCAACACGTGTGAGTGGATGTGTGCGTACACTAAAATTTATATAGATCATGAGAAAGTGAAGTAATTTCATCTTAGATCCCAAAGAGATTTTCAATGCTTTCTAAACGGCCTCAATCGGAGCTTGTTCTTATTCATGTTGTTACTCTTAACTACTTCCCTCTTCTAGATGATGCCTATAATCAATTTCGTCACCGTATCTTCTCTAATGTGACACCAACACCCTATCGTAGACATCCGTATCTGGGCGTCTAGGACCTGGATAGCATCGGGATGAAATAACCCATGCAAAACCGAACAAGAAAAAACAAAAAACTTGTGTTTTTTGCATACTTGTTTGTTACTTTGGGTTAGTCGTTTTGGGGGTCGAGAGTTTCAACACGTGTGAGGGGATGTGTGCGTACATTAAAATTTATATAGATCGTGAGAAAGTGAAGTAATTTCATCTTAGATCCCAAAGAGATTTTCAATGCTTTCTAAACGGCCTCAATCGGAGCTTGTTCTTATTCATGTTGTTACTCTTAACTACTTCCCTCTTCTAGATGATGCCTATAATCAATTTCGTCACCGTATCTTCTCTAATGTGAAACCAACACCCTATCGTAGACATCCGTATCTGGGGCGTCTAGGACCTGGATAGCATCGGGATGAAATAACCCATGCAAAACCGAACAGTAAAAACAAAAAAAAAACTTGTGTTTTTTGCATATTTGTTTGTTACTTTGGGTTAGTCGTTTTGGGGGTCGAGAGTTTCAACACGTGTGAGTGGATGTGTGCGTACATTAAAATTTATATAGATCGTGAGAAAGTGAAGTAATTTCATCTTAGATCCCAAAGAGATTTTCAATGCTTTCTAAACGGCCTCAATCGAAGCTTGTTCTTATTCATGTTGTTACTCTTAACTACTTCCCTCTTCTAGATGATGCCTATAATCAATTTCGTCACCGTATCTTCTCTAATGTGACACCAACACCCTATCATAGACATCCGTATCTGGGGCGTCTAGGACCTGGATAGCATCGGGATGAAATAACCCATGCAAAACCGAACAGTAAAAACAAAAAAAAAAACTTGTGTTTTTTGCATACTTGTTTGTTACTTTGGGTTAGTCGTTTTGGGGGTCGAGAGTTTCAACACGTGTGAGGGGATGTGTGCATACATTAAAATTTATATAGATCGTGAGAAAGTGAAGTAATTTCATCTTAGATCCCAAAGAGATTTTCAATGCTTTCTAAACGGCCTCAATCGGAGCTTGTTCTTATTCATGTTGTTACTCTTAACTACTTCCCTCTTCTAGATGATGCCTATAATCAATTTCGTCACCGTATCTTCTCTAATGTGACACCAACACCCTATCATAGACATCCGTATCTGGGGCGTCTAGGACCTGGATAGCATCGGGATGAAATAACCCATGCAAAACCGAACAGTAAAAACAAAAAAAAACTTGTGTTTTTTGCATACTTGTTTGTTACTTTGGGTTAGTCGTTTTGGACGTCAAGAGTTTCAACACGTGTGAGGGGATGTGTGCGTACACTAAAATTTATATAGATCGTGAGAAAGTGAAGTAATTTCATCTTAGATCCCAAAGAGATTTTTAATGCTTTCTAAACGGCCTCAATCGGAGCTTGTTCTTATTCATGTTGTTACTCTTAACTACTTCCCTCTTCTAGATGATGCCTATAATCAATTTCGTCACCGTATCTTCTCTAATGTGACACCAACAACCTATCGTAGACATCCGTATCTAGGGCGTCTAGGACCTGGATAGCATCGGGATGAAATAACCCATGCAAAACCGTAAAGTAAACAAAAAAAAAAACTTGTGTTTTTTGCATACTTGTTTGTTACTTTGGGTTAGTCGTTTTGGGGGTCGAGAGTTTCAACACGTGTGAGTGGATGTGTGCGTACACTAAAATTTATATAGATCATGAGAAAGTGAAGTAATTTCATCTTAGATCCCAAAGAGATTTTCAATGCTTTCTAAACGGCCTCAATCGGAGCTTGTTCTTATTCATGTTGTTACTCTTAACTACTTCCCTCTTCTAGATGATGCCTATAATCAATTTCGTCACCGTATCTTCTCTAATGTGACACCAACACCCTATCGTAGACATCCGTATCTGGGGCGTCTAGGACCTGGATAGCATCGGGATGAAATAACCCATGCAAAACCGAACACTAAAAACAAAAAAAAACTTGTGTTTTTTGCATACTTGTTTGTTACTTTGGGTTAGTCGTTTTGGGGGTCGAGAGTTTCAACACGTGTGAGGGGATGTGTGCGTACATTAAAATTTATATAGATCGTGAGAAAGTGAAGTAATTTCATCTTAGATCCCAAAGAGATTTTCAATGCTTTCTAAACGGCCTCAATCGGAGCTTGTTCTTATTCATGTTGTTACTCTTAACTACTTCCCTCTTCTAGATGATGCCTATAATCAATTTCGTCACCGTATCTTCTCTAATGTGAAACCAACACCCTATCGTAGACATCCGTATCTGGGGCGTCTAGGACCTGGATAGCATCGGGATGAAATAACCCATGCAAAACCGAACAGTAAAAACAAAAAAAAACTTGTGTTTTTTGCATATTTGTTTGTTACTTTGGGTTAGTCGTTTTGGGGGTCGAGAGTTTCAACACGTGTGAGTGGATGTGTGCGTACATTAAAATTTATATAGATCGTGAGAAAGTGAAGTAATTTCATCTTAGATCCCAAAGAGATTTTCAATGCTTTCTAAACGGCCTCAATCGAAGCTTGTTCTTATTCATGTTGTTACTCTTAACTACTTCCCTCTTCTAGATGATGCCTATAATCAATTTCGTCACCGTATCTTCTCTAATGTGACACCAACACCCTATCATAGACATCCGTATCTGGGGCGTCTAGGACCTGGATAGCATCGGGATGAAATAACCCATGCAAAACCGAACAGTAAAAACAAAAAAAAAACTTGTGTTTTTTGCATACTTGTTTGTTACTTTGGGTTAGTCGTTTTGGGGGTCGAGACTTTCAACACGTGTGAGGGGATGTGTGCATACATTAAAATTTATATAGATCGTGAGAAAGTGAAGTAATTTCATCTTAGATCCCAAAGAGATTTTCAATGCTTTCTAAACGGCCTCAATCGGAGCTTGTTCTTATTCATGTTGTTACTCTTAACTACTTCCCTCTTCTAGATGATGCCTATAATCAATTTCGTCACCGTATCTTCTCTAATGTGACACCAACACCCTATCATAGACATCCGTATCTGGGGCGTCTAGGACCTGGATAGCATCGGGATGAAATAACCCATGCAAAACCGAACAGTAAAAACAAAAAAAAAACTTGTGTTTTTTGCATACTTGTTTGTTACTTTGGGTTAGTCGTTTTGGGGGTCGAGAGTTTCAACACGTGTGAGGGGATGTGTGCGTACATTAAAATTTATATAGATCGTGAGAAAGTGAAGTAATTTCATCTTAGATCCCAAAGAGATTTTTAATGCTTTCTAAACGGCCTCAATCGGAGCTTGTTCTTATTCATGTTGTTACTCTTAACTACTTCCCTCTTCTAGATGATGCCTATAATCAATTTCGTCACCGTATCTTCTCTAATGTGACACCAACACCCTATCGTAGACATCCGTATCTAGGGCGTCTAGGACCTGGATAGCATCGGGATGAAATAACCCATGCAAAACCGAATAGTAAAAACAAAAAAAAAACTTGTGTTTTTTGCATACTTGTTTGTTACTTTGGGTTAGTCGTTTTGGGGTCGAGAGTTTCAACACGTGTGAGGGGATGTGTGCGTACACTAAAATTTATATAGATCGTGAGAAAGTGAAGTAATTTCATCTTAGATCCCAAAGAGATTTTCAATGCTTTCTAAACGGCCTCAATCGGAGCTTGTTCTTATTCATGTTGTTACTCTTAACTACTTCCCTCTTCTAGATGATGCCTATAATCAATTTTGTCACCGTATCTTCTCTAATGTGACACCAACACCCTATCGTAGACATCCGTATCTCGGGCGTCTAGGACCTGGATAGCATCGGGATGAAATAGCCCATGCAAAACCGAACAGTAAAAACAAAAAAAACTTGTTTTTTTGCATACTTGTTTGTTACTTTGGGTTAGTCGTTTTGGGGGTCGAGAGTTTCAACACGTGTGAGGGGATGTGTGCGTACATTAAAATTTATATAGATCGTGAGAAAGTGAAGTAATTTCATCTTAGATCCCAAAGAGATTTTCAATGCTTTCTAAACGGCCTCAATCGGAGCTTGTTCTTATTCATGTTGTTACTCTTAACTACTTCCCTCTTCTAGATGATGCCTATAATCAATTTCGTCACCGTATCTTCTCTAATGTGACACCAACACCCTATCGTAGACATCCGTATCTCGGGGCGTCTAGGACCTGGATAGCATCGGGATGAAATAACCCATGCAAAACCGAACAAGAAAAACAAAAAAAAACTTGTGTTTTTTGCATATTTGTTTGTTACTTTGGGTTAGTCGTTTTGGGGGTCGAGAGTTTCAACACGTGTGCGTGGATGTGTGCGTACATTAAAATTTATATAGATCGTGAGAAAGTGAAGTAATTTCATCTTAGATCCCAAAGAGATTTTCAATGCTTTCTAAACGGCCTCAATCTGAGCTTGTTCTTATTCATGTTGTTACTCTTAACTACTTCCCTCTTCTAGATGATGCCTATAATCAATTTCGTCACCGTATCTTCTCTAATGTGAAACCAACACCCTATCGTAGACATCCGTATCTGGGGCGTCTAGGACCTGGATAGCATCGGGATGAAATAACCCATGCAAAACCGAACAAGAAAAACAAAAAAAAAACTTGTGTTTTTTGCATATTTGTTTGTTACTTTGGGTTAGTCGTTTTGGGGGTCGAGAGTTTCAACACGTGTGAGTGGATGTGTGCGTACATTAAAATTTATATAGATCGTGAGAAAGTGAAGTAATTTCATCTTAGATCCCAAAGAGATTTTCAATGCTTTCTAAACGGCCTCAATCGAAGCTTGTTCTTATTCATGTTGTTACTCTTAACTACTTCCCTCTTCTAGATGATGCCTATAATCAATTTCGTCACCGTATCTTCTCTAATGTGACACCAACACCCTATCATAGACATCCGTATCTGGGGCGTCTAGGACCTGGATAGCATCGGGATGAAATAACCCATGCAAAACCGAACAAGAAAAACAAAAAAAAAACTTGTGTTTTTTGCATACTTGTTTGTTACTTTGGGTTAGTCGTTTTGGGGGTCGAGACTTTCAACACGTGTGAGGGGATGTGTGCATACATTAAAATTTATATAGATCGTGAGAAAGTGAAGTAATTTCATCTTAGATCCCAAAGAGATTTTCAATGCTTTCTAAACGGCCTCAATCGGAGCTTGTTCTTATTCATGTTGTTACTCTTAACTACTTCCCTCTTCTAGATGATGCCTATAATCAATTTCGTCACCGTATCTTCTCTAATGTGACACCAACACCCTATCATAGACATCCGTATCTGGGGCGTCTAGGACCTGGATAGCATCGGGATGAAATAACCCATGCAAAACCGAACAGTAAAAACAAAAAAAAAACTTGTGTTTTTTGCATACTTGTTTGTTACTTTGGGTTAGTCGTTTTGGGGGTCGAGAGTTTCAACACGTGTGAGGGGATGTGTGCGTACATTAAAATTTATATAGATCGTGAGAAAGTGAAGTAATTTCATCTTAGATCCCAAAGAGATTTTTAATGCTTTCTAAACGGCCTCAATCGGAGCTTGTTCTTATTCATGTTGTTACTCTTAACTACTTCCCTCTTCTAGATGATGCCTATAATCAATTTCGTCACCGTATCTTCTCTAATGTGACACCAACACCCTATCGTAGACATCCGTATCTAGGGCGTCTAGGACCTGGATAGCATCGGGATGAAATAACCCATGCAAAACCGAACTGTAAAAACAAAAAAAAAACTTGTGTTTTTTGCATACTTGTTTGTTACTTTGGGTTAGTCGTTTTGGGGGTCGAGAGTTTCAACACGTGTGAGGGGATGTGTGCGTACACTAAAATTTATATAGATCGTGAGAAAGTGAAGTAATTTCATCTTAGATCCCAAAGAGATTTTCAATGCTTTCTAAACGGCCTCAATCGGAGCTTGTTCTTATTCATGTTGTTACTCTTAACTACTTCCCTCTTCTAGATGATGCCTATAATCAATTTTGTCACCGTATCTTCTCTAATGTGACACCAACACCCTATCGTAGACATCCGTATCTGGGGCGTCTAGGACCTGGATAGCATCGGGATGAAATAGCCCATGCAAAACCGAACAGTAAAAACAAAAAAAACTTGTTTTTTTTGCATACTTGTTTGTTACTTTGGGTTAGTCGTTTTGGGGGTCGAGAGTTTCAACACGTGTGAGGGGATGTGTGCGTACATTAAAATTTATATAGATCGTGAGAAAGTGAAGTAATTTCATCTTAGATCCCAAAGAGATTTTCAATGCTTTCTAAACGGCCTCAATCGGAGCTTGTTCTTATTCATGTTGTTACTCTTAACTACTTCCCTCTTCTAGATGATGCCTATAATCAATTTCGTCACCGTATCTTCTCTAATGTGACACCAACACCCTATCGTAGACATCCGTATCTGGGGCGTCTAGGACCTGGATAGCATCGGGATGAAATAACCCATGCAAAACCGAACAGTAAAAACAAAAAAAAAACTTGTGTTTTTTGCATATTTGTTTGTTACTTTGGGTTAGTCGTTTTGGGGGTCGAGAGTTTCAACACGTGTGCGTGGATGTGTGCGTACATTAAAATTTATATAGATCGTGAGAAAGTGAAGTAATTTCATCTTAGATCCCAAAGAGATTTTCAATGCTTTCTAAACGGCCTCAATCGGAGCTTGTTCTTATTCATGTTGTTACTCTTAACTACTTCCCTCTTCTAGATGATGCCTATAATCAATTTCGTCACCGTATCTTCTCTAATGTGACACCAACACCCTATCATAGACATCCGTATCTGGGGCGTCTAGGACCTGGATAGCATCGGGATGAAATAACCCATGCAAAACCGAACAGTAAAAACAAAAAAAAAACTTGTGTTTTTTGCATATTTGTTTGTTACTTTGGGTTAGTCGTTTTGGGGGTCGAGAGTTTCAACACGTGTGAGTGGATGTGTGCGTACATTAAAATTTATATAGATCGTGAGAAAGTGAAGTAATTTCATCTTAGATCCCAAAGAGATTTTCAATGCTTTCTAAACGGCCTCAATCGGAGCTTGTTCTTATTCATGTTGTTACTCTTAACTACTTCCCTCTTCTAGATGATGCCTATAATCAATTTCGTCACCGTATCTTCTCTAATGTGACACCAACACCCTATCATAGACATCCGTATCTGGGGCGTCTAGGACCTGGATAGCATCGGGATGAAATAACCCATGCAAAACCGAACATTAAAAAAAAAAAAAAAACTTGTGTTTTTTGCATACTTGTTTGTTACTTTGGGTTAGTCGTTTTGGGGGTCGAGAGTTTCAACACGTGTGAGGGGATGTGTGCGTACATTAAAATTTATATAGATCGTGAGAAAGTGAAGTAATTTCATCTTAGATCCCAAAGAGATTTTCAATGCTTTCTAAACGGCCTCAATCGGAGCTTGTTCTTATTCATGTTGTTACTCTTAACTACTTCCCTCTTCTAGATGATGCCTATAATCAATTTCGTCACCGTATCTTCTCTAATGTGACACCAACACCCTATCATAGACATCCGTATCAGGGGCGTCTAGGACCTGGATAGCATCGGGATGAAATAACCCATGCAAAACCGAACAGTAAAAACAAAAAAAAAACTTGTGTTTTTTGCATATTTGTTTGTTACTTTGGGTTAGTCGTTTTGGGGGTCGAGAGTTTCAACACGTGTGAGTGGATGTGTGCGTACATTAAAATTTATATAGATCGTGAGAAAGTGAAGTAATTTCATCTTAGATCCCAAAGAGATTTTCAATGCTTTCTAAACGGCCTCAATCGGAGCTTGTTCTTATTCATGTTGTTACTCTTAACTACTTCCCTCTTCTAGATGATGCCTATAATCAATTTCGTCACCGTATCTTCTCTAATGTGACACCAACACCCTATCGTAGACATCCGTATCTGGGGCGTCTAGGACCTGGATAGCATCGGGATGAAATAACCCATGCAAAACCGAACAGAAAAAACAAAAAAAAACTTGTGTTTTTTGCATACTTGTTTGTTACTTTGGGTTAGTCGTTTTGGGGGTCGAGAGTTTCAACACGTGTGAGGGGATGTGTGCGTACATTAAAATTTATATAGATCATGAGAAAGTGAAGTAATTTCATCTTAGATCCCAAAGAGATTTTCAATGCTTTCTAAACGGCCTCAATCGGAGCTTGTTCTTATTCATGTTGTTACTCTTAACTACTTCCCTCTTCTAGATGATGCCTATAATCAATTTCGTCACCGTATCTTCTCTAATGTGACACCAACACCCTATCATAGACATCCGTATCAGGGCGTCTAGGACCTGGATAGCATCGGGATGAAATAGCCCATGCAAAACCGAACAGTAAAAACAAAAAAAATAGTTGTTTTTTTTGCATCCTTGTTTGTTACTGTGGGTATTTCTTTTGGGGGGTCGTGAGTTGCAAAACGTGTGAGTGGATGTGTGCGTACATTAAAATTTATATAGATCGTGAGAAAGTGAAGTAATTTCATCTTAGATCCCAAAGAGATTTTCAATGCTTTCTAAACGGCCTCAATCGGAGCTTGTTCTTATTCATGTTGTTACTCTTAACTACTTCCCTCTTCTAGATGATGCCTATAATCAATTTCGTCACCGTATCTTCTCTAATGTGACACCAACACCCTATCATAGACATCCGTATCTGGGGCGTCTAGGACCTGGATAGCATCGGGATGAAATAACCCATGCAAAACCGAACAGTAAAAACAAAAAAAAAAAACTTGTGTTTTTTGCATACTTGTTTGTTACTTTGGGTTAGTCGTTTTGGGGGTCGAGAGTTTCAACACGTGTGAGGGGATGTGTGCGTACATTAAAATTTATATAGATCGTGAGAAAGTGAAGTAATTTCATCTTAGATCCCAAAGAGATTTTCAATGCTTTCTAAACGGCCTCAATCGGAGCTTGTTCTTATTCATGTTGTTACTCTTAACTACTTCCCTCTTCTAGATGATGCCTATAATCAATTTCGTCACCGTATCTTCTCTAATGTGACACCAACACCCTATCATAGACATCCGTATCTGGGGCGTCTAGGACCTGGATAGCATCGGGATGAAATAACCCATGCAAAACCGAACAGTAAAAACAAAAAAAAAACTTGTGTTTTTTGCATATTTGTTTGTTACTTTGGGTTAGTCGTTTTGGGGGTCGAGAGTTTCAACACGTGTGAGTGGATGTGTGCGTACATTAAAATTTATATAGATCGTGAGAAAGTGAAGTAATTTCATCTTAGATCCCAAAGAGATTTTCAATGCTTTCTAAACGGCCTCAATCGGAGCTTGTTCTTATTCATGTTGTTACTCTTAACTACTTCCCTCTTCTAGATGATGCCTATAATCAATTTCGTCACCGTATCTTCTCTAATGTGACACCAACACCCTATCGTAGACATCCGTATCTGGGGCGTCTAGGACCTGGATAGCATCGGGATGAAATAACCCATGAAAAACCGAACAGTAAAAACAAAAAAAAACTTGTGTTTTTTGCATACTTGTTTGTTACTTTGGGTTAGTCGTTTTGGGGGTCGAGAGTTTCAACACGTGTGAGGGGATGTGTGCGTACATTAAAATTTATATAGATCATGAGAAAGTGAAGTAATTTCATCTTAGATCCCAAAGAGATTTTCAATGCTTTCTAAACGGCCTCAATCGGAGCTTGTTCTTATTCATGTTGTTACTCTTAACTACTTCCCTCTTCTAGATGATGCCTATAATCAATTTCGTCACCGTATCTTCTCTAATGTGACACCAACACCCTATCGTAGACATCTGTATCTGGGGCGTCTAGGACCTGGATAGCATCGGGATGAAATAACCCATGCAAAACCGAACAGTAAAAACAAAAAAAAAACTTGTGTTTTTTGCATATTTGTTTGTTACTTTGGGTTAGTCGTTTTGGGGGTCGAGAGTTTCAACACGTGTGAGTGGATGTGTGCGTACATTAAAATTTATATAGATCGTGAGAAAGTGAAGTAATTTCATCTTAGATCCCAAAGAGATTTTCAATGCTTTCTAAACGGCCTCAATCGGAGCTTGTTCTTATTCATGTTGTTACTCTTAACTACTTCCCTCTTCTAGATGATGCCTATAATCAATTTCGTCACCGTATCTTCTCTAATGTGACACCAACACCCTATCATAGACATCCGTATCTGGGGCGTCTAGGACCTGGATAGCATCGGGATGAAATAACCCATGCAAAACCGAACAGTAAAAACAAAAAAAAACTTGTGTTTTTTGCATACTTGTTTGTTACTTTGGGTTAGTCGTTTTGGGGGTCGAGAGTTTCAACACGTGTGAGGGGATGTGTGCGTACATTAAAATTTATATAGATCATGAGAAAGTGAAGTAATTTCATCTTAGATCCCAAAGAGATTTTCAATGCTTTCTAAACGGCCTCAATCGGAGCTTGTTCTTATTCATGTTGTTACTCTTAACTACTTCCCTCTTCTAGATGATGCCTATAATCAATTTCGTCACCGTATCTTCTCTAATGTGACACCAACACCCTATCGTAGACATTCGTATCAGGGGCGTCTAGGACCTGGATAGCATCGGGATGAAATAACCCATGCAAAACCGAACAGTAAAAACAAAAAAAAAACTTGTGTTTTTTGCATATTTGTTTGTTACTTTGGGTTAGTCGTTTTGGGGGTCGAGAGTTTCAACACGTGTGAGTGGATGTGTGCGTACATTAAAATTTATATAGATCGTGAGAAAGTGAAGTAATTTCATCTTAGATCCCAAAGAGATTTTCAATGCTTTCTAAACGGCCTCAATCGGAGCTTGTTCTTATTCATGTTGTTACTCTTAACTACTTCCCTCTTCTAGATGATGCCTATAATCAATTTCGTCACCGTATCTTCTCTAATGTGACACCAACACCCTATCATAGACATCCGTATCTGGGGCGTCTAGGACCTGGATAGCATCGGGATGAAATAACCCATGCAAAACCGAACAGTAAAAACAAAAAAAAAACTTGTGTTTTTTGCATACTTGTTTGTTACTTTGGGTTAGTCGTTTTGGGGGTCGAGAGTTTCAACACGTGTGAGGGGATGTGTGCGTACATTAAAATTTATATAGATCGTGAGAAAGTGAAGTAATTTCATCTTAGATCCCAAAGAGATTTTCAATGCTTTCTAAACGGCCTCAATCGGAGCTTGTTCTTATTCATGTTGTTACACTTAACTACTTCCCTCTTCTAGATGATGCCTATAATCAATTTCGTCACCGTATCTTCTCTAATGTGACACCAACACCCTATCATAGACATCCGTATCAGGGGCGTCTAGGACCTGGATAGCATCGGGATGAAATAACCCATGCAAAACCGAACAGTAAAAACAAAAAAAAAACTTGTGTTTTTTGCATATTTGTTTGTTACTTTGGGTTAGTCGTTTTGGGGGTCGAGAGTTTCAACACGTGTGAGTGGATGTGTGCGTACATTAAAATTTATATAGATCGTGAGAAAGTGAAGTAATTTCATCTTAGATCCCAAAGAGATTTTCAATGCTTTCTAAACGGCCTCAATCGGAGCTTGTTCTTATTCATGTTGTTACTCTTAACTACTTCCCTCTTCTAGATGATGCCTATAATCAATTTCGTCACCGTATCTTCTCTAATGTGACACCAACACCCTATCGTAGACATCCGTATCTCGGGGCGTCTAGGACCTGGATAGCATCGGGATGAAATAACCCATGCAAAACCGAACAAGAAAAACAAAAAAAAACTTGTGTTTTTGCATACTTGTTTGTTACTTTGGGTTAGTCGTTTTGGGGGTCGAGAGTTTCAACACGTGTGAGGGGATGTGTGCGTACATTAAAATTTATATAGATCGTGAGAAAGTGAAGTAATTTCATCTTAGATCCCAAAGAGATTTTCAATGCTTTCTAAACGGCCTCAATCGGAGCTTGTTCTTATTCATGTTGTTACTCTTAACTACTTTCCTCTTCTAGATGATGCCTATAATCAATTTCGTCACCGTATCTTCTCTAATGTGACACCAACACCCTATCGTAGACATCCGTATAAGGGGCGTCTAGGACCTGGATAGCATCGGGATGAAATAACCCATGCAAAACCGAACAGAAAATAAAAAAAAAAAACTTGTGTTTTTTGCATATTTGTTTGTTACTTTGGGTTAGTCGTTTTGGGGTCGAGAGTTTCAACACGTGTGAGTGGATGTGTGCGTACACTAAAATTTATATAGATCGTGAGAAAGTGAAGTAATTTCATCTTAGATCCCAAAGAGATTTTCAATGCTTTCTAAACGGCCTCAATCGGAGCTTGTTCTTATTCATGTTGTTACTCTTAACTACTTCCCTCTTCTAGATGATGCCTATAATCAATTTCGTCACCGTATCTTCTCTAATGTGACACCAACACCCTATTGTAGACATCCGTATCTGGGGCGTCTAGGACCTGGATAGCATCGGGATGAAATAACCCATGCAAAACCGAACAGTAAAAACAAAAAAAAACTTGTGTTTTTGCATACTTGTTTGTTACTTTGGGTTAGTCGTTTTGGGGGTCGAGAGTTTCAACACGTGTGAGGGGATGTGTGCGTACATTAAAATTTATATAGATCGTGAGAAAGTGAAGTAATTTCATCTTAGATCCCAAAGAGATTTTCAATGCTTTCTAAACGGCCTCAATCGGAGCTTGTTCTTATTCATGTTGTTACTCTTAACTACTTTCCTCTTCTAGATGATGCCTATAATCAATTTCGTCACCGTATCTTCTCTAATGTGACACCAACACCCTATCGTAGACATCCGTATCAGGGGCGTCTAGGACCTGGATAGCATCGGGATGAAATAACCCATGCAAAACCGAACAGTAAAAACAAAAAAAAAACTTGTGTTTTTTGCATATTTGTTTGTTACTTTGGGTTAGTCGTTTTTGGGGTCGAGAGTTTCAACACGTGTGAGTGGATGTGTGCGTACATTAAAATTTATATAGATCGTGAGAAAGTGAAGTAATTTCATCTTAGATCCCAAAGAGATTTTCAATGCTTTCTAAACGGCCTCAATCGGAGCTTGTTCTTATTCATGTTGTTACTCTTAACTACTTCCCTCTTCTAGATGATGCCTATAATCAATTTCGTCACCGTATCTTCTCTAATGTGACACCAACACCCTATCATAGACATCCGTATTAGGGGCGTCTAGGACCTGGATAGCATCGGGATGAAATAACCCATGCAAAACCGAACAGTAAAAACAAAAAAAAAACTTGTGTTTTTTGCATACTTGTTTGTTACTTTGGGTTAGTCGTTTTGGGGGTCGAGAGTTTCAACACGTGTGAGGGGATGTGTGCGTACATTAAAATTTATATAGATCATGAGAAAGTGAAGTAATTTCATCTTAGATCCCAAAGAGATTTTCAATGCTTTCTAAACGGCCTCAATCGGAGCTTGTTCTTATTCATGTTGTTACTCTTAACTACTTCCCTCTTCTAGATGATGCCTATAATCAATTTCGTCACCGTATCTTCTCTAATGTGACACCAACACCCTATCATAGACATCCGTATCTGGGGCGTCTAGGACCTGGATAGCATCGGGATGAAATAACCCATGCAAAACCGAACAGTAAAAACAAAAAAAAAACTTGTGTTTTTTGCATACTTGTTTGTTACTTTGGGTTAGTCGTTTTGGGGGTCGAGAGTTTCAACACGTGTGAGGGGATGTGTGCGTACATTAAAATTTATATAGATCGTGAGAAAGTGAAGTAATTTCATCTTAGATCCCAAAGAGATTTTTAATGCTTTCTAAACGGCCTCAATCGGAGCTTGTTCTTATTCATGTTGTTACTCTTAACTACTTCCCTCTTCTAGATGATGCCTATAATCAATTTCGTCACCGTATCTTCTCTAATGTGACACCAACACCCTATCGTAGACATCCGTATCTAGGGCGTCTAGGACCTGGATAGCATCGGGATGAAATAACCCATGCAAAACCGAACAGAAAAAACAAAAAAAACTTGTGTTTTTTGCATACTTGTTTGTTACTTTGGGTTAGTCGTTTTGGGGGTCGAGAGTTTCAACACGTGTGAGGGGATGTGTGCGTACACTAAAATTTATATAGATCGTGAGAAAGTGAAGTAATTTCATCTTAGATCCCAAAGAGATTTTCAATGCTTTCTAAACGGCCTCAATCGGAGCTTCTTCTTATTCATGTTGTTACTCTTAACTACTTCCCTCTTCTAGATGATGTCTATAATCAATTTTGTCACCGTATTGTGACGCCCCAAAACCGGTACCATGAGGATCCCAGCGAATCCGCCGAAATCCGCACGATATCGATTTTAGGAGACGCACCACCAAGCGCCTCGTACACGCCGAAGCATGCACGCGATGCGGGTGGAATCAATCACGAGAGGCAACATTACAACAGGATTACAATAGAGCCCACAAGAAACATATATATTACAACAACGACTCCAACGAGTCAAGGTACAAATAGATACATACAAAGATCCAAATCATACAGAAGATCAAATACATCCGAGTACGGACAAGATACAAATTTGGACTAAGAGTCCTGAAGATAACCAGTGACGTCCATAACCCTGCCCAGGCCAAGCCGGAAGGGTAACCTTGCTAGCGTCGTTCTTCATCATACCGATCTTCATACCTGCCCGGTTATATCCCGTAGAAGCAGCAATAAGTACGGGTTCGTACTTAACAAGACTTCAAGACGTATAAGCATTCGTCAACCAGTCGTCCTTTGTACTTGAGGCACGCAGGGGACTTAGAGGACGCAAGAGGAACGTCATAGGCAATATGGTGGGGTAAGCGGCAGCGCGCAAGCACTAAAAACCTATAGAGACACTCTACAACATTCGTCTAAACAGAGAAGGTGAGAGAGCGCATAGCTAACAGTTCTACACTCTGCAAACATAACACAGCCGATGCGTTCCCCCCTCGCAAGGAAGTACTTACAAGGGCACTCACACGGTTGTCAAGTTTTACCCATTTATTATTGAAGTTGTACTAACTTACTACGCAAGTTATTATTAATAAACAACAAGTGTAAGTTGTCTATGGTCGAGTCATACAGCTCCAAGTCGTCCATAACCGCGGACGCGGCTTATCGATAAGATTTTACCCTGCAGGGGTGCCCAAATGTGCCCACACGCACGATCAACCCACTTGCGACAGGTGGATATCACGACTCGCACTCTCCTTCACGACAACAATGTCCAGGAAGCCACCTAACTAAGTTGAACCCGTATCGAAGTCCGGCCGTATCTCCGAAGCGGACCTAGCTGTTTGCGACAGCGTACTAGGTGGTTTAAACACACACTGGGGCGATAAACCACTTCGCAGCGGCTCCGCGACCTATACGTGCATACCAGAAACAAGGGATACAAGGCACCCAGGGGCTTCCCAAAATAAAGAAGTAACAAGCTGGCATGCACGCAAACAACAAATGGTAAAACATTGCAAACTAGTTGTGGCCACTGGACAAAGCTGTAGATTCCGGCAGTGGTCGAGGGGAGACCCAGAAACATACCCACGTGTGGTTAGAGCGCTCAGTCTCGGAACAGATAACAAGAACTCGGGGTCCTAGGTTTCATGGAAACACAAGTGAGCCGTCACAAAACGATCAGCTAACCCACCGATGCCTCCGCTAACAACTATTAACAAGTAACCATGATACCCTCAACATATATATCCATAAACCATGTGTCATGTTTCCCAACAGATAACCGATAAGATAGCGGTAACGGTAACGAGATATAACTGCACTAGCATGCACTACGACTCGCAAGGCAGACCCGAAACCAAACAACAACTGTAGGAGGTTGGTGGAGGCAATATAGGCTGCTTGAGGTAACAAGTGGAAGGGACACATGACAAGAACGCAACATAAGGATAGCATGAGGGAGAAGGCAAAATAAAATAGGTGAGCGACTTCTGCAGGGGCAGAAGTATAGGGGAAATGCTTGCCTGTTAAAGCTTGCCGAGGGACATCCGGAGAACTTGTCGTATCTCACCACACCACTTCGTGATCCTATCCGGGAAGAAGCAATTGCTGGACAAACAACGTATGCAAGTCTTACTACTACGGATAAAGAAGATCCAGCATGATCAAATGCAGGCATGCATGACATGGCAAAAATGATGCGATGCAATTTATCCAAATTAATCGGAGTCGGAACCCCGGGCAAGCAAATATTAGGTTCATGTTGTTTTCCTACCGACAATATTAAAAGTTGATTAGCATGGCAAAGACATGGCATGGGTGAGCTACTCAAGATTAAATGGAACCGGGACAACAATTAATTTATATCCCACATATTCCATATGTTATATATTAGGTGATAATGCAAACTACCACGAAACTATATGATGTGTAATGCAACAGCAAACATGGATATCATATTCAGATTCCTTATATTTTTCTGATCAAAATTCATATAGAAAACATTTTATTTCGAGTTATAGTTTGAGAGATATGATTATTGCAAGATATACTTATTTTCTGGAATTTTCAGAAAAAGGAAACATGCAGGGGAAACTGGGCTGGACCTGAGGAGAGACGGCGAAGGATAGCAGCCGACCGCTCTCTGGGCGACGAAGAAGCTCACAGGCGAGTGGGCTGATGCCCATCTGCAGATGATCTAGGCAGATCTGGCCGAAACAGAAGAGAAAAAGAAGATGGGCTTAAATTGCCAACAGTGGGAATCGAACTAAGGACCTCCACGAGATGGCCAAGGAAACAAACCATCTGGGCTGATACATCTGAAGTTGTTTGATAGAAGGTGCACAACCTTTTGAACCAGGCCGATGCGAGAGCTCAGGGAAGAAACAGCCATGGCGGGGCTTGCAGACTAGCACGGGGACGATGTTTTGGGGCGAAACGGGATGGGCAAGATGGCGTCGAGGACGCGCCTTGGCGTGGCGGACCTGCTGCGGGCAGAGAAGGGGCGCCGGGCGCTTGCTGGAGTGTCGCCGGCGATGGGTGCCTGCGGAGAAGAACGACGGTCAACGCCGGCGGCGTGTCCAGGAGAAGAAACGAGAAGAGCGAGGGGTCTGGGAGATGCGGTTTCTCACCAGGAATGCGTTGATGAGCTCGGACGGGATAGGGGAGGTCGAACGGCGCCGGATTCCTCGTCGGAGTTCAACCGGCCGGAGGAAGAAACGGCGAAATTGACGGTGATTCCAGGCACCCTAGCTCGATTCCTTTGGGGAGGAGATAGAGGATGTCGAGGCGGATCTTCCGGTGGTCTCAACTTAGCAAGGGGAGGTCTAGAGCGGCGACGCCATGATGAGGAGGATGGTGCCAGTGCTGTTCGTTGGTTTTGTTGGCTCACAGAGAAGAAGAAAATTGAGAGAGATGGAGGGGCGGCGGCGCGAGGGAGGAGGAGGTCTAGGGTTCGGCGCAGGAGCACGCTTAAAAGGGAGGGGGAGTGGTTGGCGTGGTGGTGGAGGGTGACGCCAGGGAGGAAAAGAAGAGCACGTAGCTCTCGTGCTCTCCCAGGAAGACGACAGGAAAATAAAGGTACCCCTTCGGTGGAGAGAAAAAATGGCCAAGCTGGGCTCCTTCGGTGGAGGCAAAACGGGCCAAGGTGAGAGGCACCTTAGAGAGGATGATGGGCTCCAAGCAAAGATGGACCAGATTTGGATAGAGTAGGTTACTTTGAAATATCGAAATAATATAATTTTGAACTTTGCAATATTTGAAACAGATTTGGAATTAGTTTTTAACATATCCAAATAATAATATATGGGTTTTATTACTTTTGAAAAGAAGATAAGGAAGAAGGGGGTTTTAATAATTTTTTTTATGGTTGCAAAATATGCAAGGTGATTGATGCTATGATTATGCGAAAAGAAAAAGAACAAACAAATCTAATGGAGGTATTATCCTGGGCCGCTACAATCGACACCACTAACAAGGAATCTCGCCCCGAGATTCCACGTCAACCTAAGGGGGAGTTGGTTAAACTAACGGAACTTCTTGTACCATGTTGACAACCACCCGACCTTGGCGTGGAACCTTCTTCTATCGAGGTGTTGATCTTCTCGACACCACTAACAAGAATTGTTGCTCCATGTAGAACGGTCGACACCACCAACAAGGGTTGTTGCTCCGCTGTTGATGATGCGCTTCTGTCGGATCCTCCGAAGATCGAACCTAATAGGTGAAAGGCAAAGATCGTCCAACCCGCGTAGAGATCTAAGACTCAGAGAAACTCGGATAAGAGAGAGGAATCAGAACTCGCAAAGATAAGATGAGAAAGAATTCAGGTAAGGAGAAAATCAGAGCTAGTCAGAACTATCCAACGAATTTTAGAAAATAGTTTGGACTCTCTAAACTCAACGACCGTTGGCAAAGTTATCCTACAGGCTGGACTAGTGGGGTATCGTCAACCTGAGGCTCTGATACCAACTTGTGACGCCCCAAAACCGGTACCATGAGGATCCCAGCGAATCCGCCGAAATCCGCACGATATCGATTTTAGGAGACGCACCACCAAGCGCCTCGTACACGCCGAAGCATGCACGCGATGCGGGTGGAATCAATCACGAGAGGCAACATTACAACAGGATTACAATAGAGCCCACAAGAAACATATATATTACAACAACGACTCCAACGAGTCAAGGTACAAATAGATACATACAAAGATCCAAATCATACAGAAGATCAAATACATCCGAGTACGGACAAGATACAAATTTGGACTAAGAGTCCTGAAGATAACCAGTGACGTCCATAACCCTGCCCAGGCCAAGCCGGAAGGGTAACCTTGCTAGCGTCGTTCTTCATCATACCGATCTTCATACCTGCCCGGTTATATCCCGTAGAAGCAGCAATAAGTACGGGTTCGTACTTAACAAGACTTCAAGACGTATAAGCATTCGTCAACCAGTCGTCCTTTGTACTTGAGGCACGCAGGGGACTTAGAGGACGCAAGAGGAACGTCATAGGCAATATGGTGGGGTAAGCGGCAGCGCGCAAGCACTAAAAACCTATAGAGACACTCTACAACATTCGTCTAAACAGAGAAGGTGAGAGAGCGCATAGCTAACAGTTCTACACTCTGCAAACATAACACAGCCGATGCGTTCCCCCCTCGCAAGGAAGTACTTACAAGGGCACTCACACGGTTGTCAAGTTTTACCCATTTATTATTGAAGTTGTACTAACTTACTACGCAAGTTATTATTAATAAACAACAAGTGTAAGTTGTCTATGGTCGAGTCATACAGCTCCAAGTCGTCCATAACCGCGGACGCGGCTTATCGATAAGATTTTACCCTGCAGGGGTGCCCAAATGTGCCCACACGCACGATCAACCCACTTGCGACAGGTGGATATCACGACTCGCACTCTCCTTCACGACAACAATGTCCAGGAAGCCACCTAACTAAGTTGAACCCGTATCGAAGTCCGGCCGTATCTCCGAAGCGGACCTAGCTGTTTGCGACAGCGTACTAGGTGGTTTAAACACACACTGGGGCGATAAACCACTTCGCAGCGGCTCCGCGACCTATACGTGCATACCAGAAACAAGGGATACAAGGCACCCAGGGGCTTCCCAAAATAAAGAAGTAACAAGCTGGCATGCACGCAAACAACAAATGGTAAAACATTGCAAACTAGTTGTGGCCACTGGACAAAGCTGTAGATTCCGGCAGTGGTCGAGGGGAGACCCAGAAACATACCCACGTGTGGTTAGAGCGCTCAGTCTCGGAACAGATAACAAGAACTCGGGGTCCTAGGTTTCATGGAAACACAAGTGAGCCGTCACAAAACGATCAGCTAACCCACCGATGCCTCCGCTAACAACTATTAACAAGTAACCATGATACCCTCAACATATATATCCATAAACCATGTGTCATGTTTCCCAACAGATAACCGATAAGATAGCGGTAACGGTAACGAGATATAACTGCACTAGCATGCACTACGACTCGCAAGGCAGACCCGAAACCAAACAACAACTGTAGGAGGTTGGTGGAGGCAATATAGGCTGCTTGAGGTAACAAGTGGAAGGGACACGTGACAAGAACGCAACATAAGGATAGCATGAGGGAGAAGGCAAAATAAAATAGGTGAGCGACTTCTGCAGGGGCAGAAGTATAGGGGAAATGCTTGCCTGTTAAAGCTTGCCGAGGGACATCCGGAGAACTTGTCGTATCTCACCACACCACTTCGTGATCCTATCCGGGAAGAAGCAATTGCTGGACAAACAACGTATGCAAGTCTTACTACTACGGATAAAGAAGATCCAGCATGATCAAATGCAGGCATGCATGACATGGCAAAAATGATGCGATGCAATTTATCCAAATTAATCGGAGTCGGAACCCCGGGCAAGCAAATATTAGGTTCAAGTTGTTTTCCTACCGACAATATTAAAAGTTGATTAGCATGGCAAAGACATGGCATGGTTGAGCTACTCAAGATTAAATGGAACCGGGACAACAATTAATTTATATCCCACATATTCCATATGTTATATATTAGGTGATAATGCAAACTACCACGAAACTATATGATGTGTAATGCAACAGCAAACATGGATATCATATTCAGATTCCTTATATTTTTCTGATCAAAATTCATATAGAAAACATTTTATTTCGAGTTATAGTTTGAGAGATATGATTATTGCAAGATATACTTATTTTCTGGAATTTTCAGAAAAAGGAAACATGCAGGGGAAACTGGGCTGGACCTGAGGAGAGACGGCGAAGGATAGCAGCCGACCGCTCTCTGGGCGACGAAGAAGCTCACAGGCGAGTGGGCTGATGCCCATCTGCAGATGATCTAGGCAGATCTGGCCGAAACAGAAGAGAAAAAGAAGATGGGCTTAAATTGCCAACAGTGGGAATCGAACTAAGGACCTCCACGAGATGGCCAAGGAAACAAACCATCTGGGCTGATACATCTGAAGTTGTTTGATAGAAGGTGCACAACCTTTTGAACCAGGCCGATGCGAGAGCTCAGGGAAGAAACAGCCATGGCGGGGCTTGCAGACTAGCACGGGGACGATGTTTTGGGGCGAAACGGGATGGGCAAGATGGCGTCGAGGACGCGCCTTGGCGTGGCGGACCTGCTGCGGGCAGAGAAGGGGCGCCGGGCGCTTGCTGGAGTGTCGCCGGCGATGGGTGCCTGCGGAGAAGAACGACGGTCAACGCCGGCGGCGTGTCCAGGAGAAGAAACGAGAAGAGCGAGGGGTCTGGGAGATGCGGTTTCTCACCAGGAATGCGTTGATGAGCTCGGACGGGATAGGGGAGGTCGAACGGCGCCGGATTCCTCGTCGGAGTTCAACCGGCCGGAGGAAGAAACGGCGAAATTGACGGTGATTCCAGGCACCCTAGCTCGATTCCTTTGGGGAGGAGATAGAGGATGTCGAGGCGGATCTTCCGGTGGTCTCAACTTAGCAAGGGGAGGTCTAGAGCGGCGACGCCATGATGAGGAGGATGGTGCCAGTGCTGTTCGTTGGTTTTGTTGGCTCACAGAGAAGAAGAAAATTGAGAGAGATGGAGGGGCGGCGGCGCGAGGGAGGAGGAGGTCTAGGGTTCGGCGCAGGAGCACGCTTAAAAGGGAGGGGGAGTGGTTGGCGTGGTGGTGGAGGGTGACGCCAGGGAGGAAAAGAAGAGCACGTAGCTCTCGTGCTCTCCCAGGAAGACGATAGGAAAATAAAGGTACCCCTTCGGTGGAGAGAAAAAATGGCCAAGCTGGGCTCCTTCGGTGGAGGCAAAACGGGCCAAGGTGAGAGGCACCTTAGAGAGGATGATGGGCTCCAAGCAAAGATGGACCAGATTTGGATAGAGTAGGTTACTTTGAAATATCGAAATAATATAATTTTGAACTTTGCAATATTTGAAACAGATTTGGAATTAGTTTTTAACATATCCAAATAATAATATATGGGTTTTATTACTTTTGAAAAGAAGATAAGGAAGAAGGGGGTTTTAATAATTTTTTTTATGGTTGCAAAATATGCAAGGTGATTGATGCTATGATTATGCGAAAAGAAAAAGAACAAACAAATCTAATGGAGGTATTATCCTGGGCCGCTACACGTATCTTCTCTAATGTGACACCAACACCCTATCGTAGACATCCGTATCTGGGGCGTCTAGGACCTGGATAGCATCGGGATGAAATAGCCCATGCAAAACCGAACAGTAAAAACAAAAAAAACTTGTTTTTTTGCATACTTGTTTGTTACTTTGGGTTAGTCGTTTTGGGGGTCGAGAGTTTCAACACGTGTGAGGGGATGTGTGCGTACATTAAAATTTATATAGATCGTGAGAAAGTGAAGTAATTTCATCTTAGATCCCAAAGAGATTTTCAATGCTTTCTAAACGGCCTCAATCGGAGCTTGTTCTTATTCATGTTGTTACTCTTAACTACTTCCCTCTTCTAGATGATGCCTATAATCAATTTCGTCACCGTATCTTCTCTAATGTGACACCAACACCCTATCGTAGACATCCGTATCTGGGGCATCTAGGACCTGGATAGCATCGGGATGAAATAGCCCATGCAAAACCGAACAGTAAAAAAAAAAAAAAAAACTAGTTTTTTTGCATACTTGTTTGTTACTTTGGGTTAGTCGTTTTGGGGGTCGAGAGTTTCAACACGTGTGAGGGGATGTGTGCGTACATTAAAATTTATATAGATCGTGAGAAAGTGAAGTAATTTCATCTTAGATCCCAAAGAGATTTTCAATGGTTTCTAAACGGCCTCAATCGGAGCTTGTTCTTATTCATGTTGTTACTCTTAACTACTTCCCTCTTCTAGATGATGCATATAATCAATTTCGTCACCGTATCTTCTCTAATGTGACACCAACACCCTATCGTAGACATCCGTATCTGGGGCGTCTAGGACCTGGATAGCATCGGGATGAAATAGCCCATGCAAAACCGAACAGTAAAAACAAAAAAACTTGTGTTTTTTGCATACTTGTTTGTTACTTTGGGTTAGTCGTTTTGGGGGTCGAGAGTTTCAACACGTGTGAGGGGATGTGTGCGTACATTAAAATTTATATAGATCGTGAGAAAGTGAAGTAATTTCATCTTAGATCCCAAAGAGATTTTCAATGCTTTCTAAACGGCCTCAATCGGAGCTTGTTCTTATTCATGTTGTTACTCTTAACTACTTCCCTCTTCTAGATGATGCCTATAATCAATTTCATCACCGTATCTTCTCTAATGTGACACCAACACCCTATCGTAGACATCCGTATCTGGGGCGTCTAGGACCTGGATAGCATCGGGATGAAATAGCCCATGCAAAACCGAACAGTAAAAACAAAAAAAAACTTGTTTTTTTTGCATACTTGTTTGTTACTTTGGGTTAGTCGTTTTGGGGGTCGAGAGTTTCAACACGTGTGAGGGGATGTGTGCGTACATTAAAATTTATATAGATCGTGAGAAAGTGAAGTAATTTAATCTTAGATCCCAAAGAGATTTTCAATGCTTTCTAAACGGCCTCAATCGGAGCTTGTTCTTATTCATGTTGTTACTCTTAACTACTTCCCTCTTCTAGATGATGCCTATAATCAATTTCGTCACCGTATCTTCTCTAATGTTACACCAACACCCTATCGTAGACATCCGTATCTGGGGCGTCTAGGACCTGGATAGCATCGGGATGAAATAGCCCATGCAAAACCGAACAGTAAAAACAAAAAAAACTTGTGTTTTTTGCATACTTGTTTGTTACTTTGGGTTAGTCGTTTTGGGGTCGAGAGTTTCAACACGTGTGAGGGGATGTGTGCGTACATTAAAATTTATATAGATCGTGAGAAAGTGAAGTAATTTCATCTTAGATCCCAAAGAGATTTTCAATGCTTTCTAAACGGCCTCAATCGGAGCTTGTTCTTATTCATGTTGTTACTCTTAACTACTTCCCTCTTCTAGATGATGCCTATAATCAATTTCGTCATAGTATCTTCTGTAATGTGACACCAACACCCTATCGTAGACATCCGTATCAGGGGCGTCTAGGACCTGGATAGCATCGGGATGAAATAACCCATGCAAAACCGAACAGTAAAAACCAAAAAAAAAACTTGTGTTTTTTGCATACTTGTTTGTTACTTTGGGTTAGTCGTTTTGGGGGTCGAGAGTTTCAACACGTGTGAGGGGATGTGTGCGTACATTAAAATTTATATAGATCGTGAGAAAGTGAAGTAATTTCATCTTAGATCCCAAAGAGATTTTCAATGCTTTCTAAACGGCCTCAATCGGAGCTTGTTCTTATTCATGTTGTTACTCTTAACTACTTCCCTCTTCTAGATGATGCCTATAATCAATTTCGTCACCGTATCTTCTCTAATGTGACACCAACACCCTATCGTAGACATCCGTATCAGGGGCGTCTAGGACCTGGATAGCATCGGGATGAAATAGCCCATGCAAAACCGAACAGTAAAAACAAAAAAAAACTTGTTTTTTGCATACTTGTTTGTTACTTTGGGTTAGTCGTTTTGGGGGTCGAGAGTTTCAACACGTGTGAGGGGATGTGTGCGTACATTAAAATTTATATAGATCGTGAGAAAGTGAAGTAATTTCATCTTAGATCCCAAAGAGATTTTCAATGGTTTCTAAACGGCCTCAATCGGAGCTTGTTCTTATTCATGTTGTTACTCTTAACTACTTCCCTCTTCTAGATGATGCATATAATCAATTTCGTCACCGTATCTTCTCTAATGTGACACCAACACCCTATCGTAGACATCCGTATCTGGGGCGTCTAGGACTGGATAGCATCGGGATGAAATAGCCCATGCAAAACCGAACGGTAAAAACAAAAAAACTTGTGTTTTTTGCATACTTGTTTGTTACTTTGGGTTAGTCGTTTTGGGGGTCGAGAGTTTCAACACGTGTGAGGGGATGTGTGCGTACATTAAAATTTATATAGATCGTGAGAAAGTGAAGTAATTTCATCTTAGATCCCAAAGAGATTTTCAATGCTTTCTAAACGGCCTCAATCGGAGCTTGTTCTTATTCATGTTGTTACTCTTAACTACTTCCCTCTTCTAGATGATGCCTATAATCAATTTCATCACCGTATCTTCTCTAATGTGACACCAACACCCTATCGTAGACATCCGTCTCTGGGGCGTCTAGGACCTGGATAGCATCGGGATGAAATAGCCCATGCAAAACCGAACAGTAAAAACAAAAAAAAACTTGTTTTTTTGCATACTTGTTTGTTACTTTGGGTTAGTCGTTTTGGGGGTCGAGAGTTTCAACACGTGTGAGGGGATGTGTGCGTACATTAAAATTTATATAGATCGTGAGAAAGTGAAGTAATTTCATCTTAGATCCCAAAGAGATTTTCAATGCTTTCTAAACGGCCTCAATCGGAGCTTGTTCTTATTCATGTTGTTACTCTTAACTACTTCCCTCTTCTAGATGATGCCTATAATCAATTTCGTCACCGTATCTTCTCTAATGTTACACCAACACCCTATCGTAGAAATCCGTATAGGGGGCTTCTAGGACCTGGATAGCATCGGGATGAAATAGCCCATGCAAAACCGAACAGTAAAAACAAAAAAAACTTGTGTTTTTTGCATACTTGTTTGTTACTTTGGGTTAGTCGTTTTGGGGGTCGAGAGTTTCAACACGTGTGAGGGGATGTGTGCGTACATTAAAATTTATATAGATCGTGAGAAAGTGAAGTAATTTCATCTTAGATCCCAAAGAGATTTTCAATGCTTTCTAAACGGCCTCAATCGGAGCTTGTTCTTATTCATGTTGTTACTCTTAACTACTTCCCTCTTCTAGATGATGCCTATAATCAATTTCGTCACCGTATCTTCTCTAATGTGACACCAACACCCTATCGTAGACATCCGTATCTGGGGCGTCTAGGACCTGGATAGCATCGGGATGAAATAACCCATGCAAAACCGAACACTAAAAAAAAAAAAAAAAACTTGTGTTTTTTGCATACTTGTTTGTTACTTTGGGTTAGTCGTTTTGGGGGTCGAGAGTTTCAACACGTGTGAGGGGATGTGTGCGTACATTAAAATTTATATAGATCGTGAGAAAGTGAAGTAATTTCATCTTAGATCCCAAAGAGATTTTCAATGCTTTCTAAACGGCCTCAATCGGAGCTTGTTCTTATTCATGTTGTTACTCTTAACTACTTCCCTCTTCTAGATGATGCCTATAATCAATTTCGTCACCGTATCTTCTCTAATGTGACACCAACACCCTATCGTAGACATCCGTACCTGGGGCGTCTAGGACCTGGATAGCATCGGGATGAAATAGCCCATGCAAAACCGAACAGTAAAAACAAAAAAAAACTTGTTTTTTTTGCATACTTGTTTGTTACTTTGGGTTAGTCGTTTTGGGGGTCGAGAGTTTCAACACGTGTGAGGGGATGTGTGCGTACATTAAAATTTATATAGATCGTGAGAAAGTGAAGTAATTTCATCTTAGATCCCAAAGAGATTTTCAATGCTTTCTAAACGGCCTCAATCGGAGCTTGTTCTTATTCATGTTGTTACTCTTAACTACTTCCCTCTTCTAGATGATGCTTATAATCAATTTCGTCACCCTATCGTAGACATCCGTATCTGGGGCGTCTAGGACCTGGATAGCATCGGGATGAAATAACCCATGCAAAACCGAACAGTAAAAACAAAAAAAAACTTGTGTTTTTTGCATACTTGTTTGTTACTTTGGGTTAGTCGTTTTGGGGGTCGAGAGTTTCAACACGTGTGAGGGGATGTGTGCGTACATTAAAATTTATATAGATCGTGAGAAAGTGAAGTAATTTCATCTTAGATCCCAAAGAGATTTTCAATGCTTTCTAAACGGCCTCAATCGGAGCTTGTTCTTATTCATGTTGTTACTCTTAACTACTTC
Source organism: Lolium perenne (assembly GCF_019359855.2). NCBI lineage: Eukaryota > Viridiplantae > Streptophyta > Magnoliopsida > Poales > Poaceae > Lolium > Lolium perenne. The sequence continues at coordinate 265,282,679 of NC_067248.2, forward strand.
CCTCTTCTAGATGATGCCTATAATCAATTTCGTCACCGTATCTTCTCTAATGTGACACCAACACCCTATCGTAGACATCCGTATCTGGGGCGTCTAGGACCTGGATAGCATCGGGATGAAATAGCCCATGCAAAACCGAACAGTAAAAACAAAAAAAAACTTGTTTTTTTTGCATACTTGTTTGTTACTTTGGGTTAGTCGTTTTGGGGGTCGAGAGTTTCAACACGTGTGAGGGGATGTGTGCGTACATTAAAATTTATATAGATCGTGAGAAAGTGAAGTAATTTCATCTTAGATCCCAAAGAGATTTTCAATGCTTTCTAAACGGCCTCAATCGGAGCTTGTTCTTATTCATGTTGTTACTCTTAACTACTTCCCTCTTCTAGATGATGCCTATAATCAATTTCGTCACCGTATCTTCTCTAATGTGACACCAACACCCTATCGTAGACATCCGTATACGGGGCGTCTAGGACCTGGATAACATCGGGATGAAATACCCCATGCAAAACCCAAAAAAACAAAAAAAAAAAAAAAAAACTTGTGTTTTTTGCATACTTGTTTGTTACTTTGGGTTAGTCGTTTTGGGGGTCGAGAGTTTCAACACGTGTGAGGGGATGTGTGCGTACATTAAAATTTATATAGATCGTGAGAAAGTGAAGTAATTTCATCTTAGATCCCAAAGAGATTTTCAATGCTTTCTAAACGGCCTCAATCGGAGCTTGTTCTTATTCATGTTGTTACTCTTAACTACTTCCCTCTTCTAGATGATGCCTATAATCAATTTCGTCACCGTATCTTCTCTAATGTGACACCAACACCCTATCGTAGACATCCGTATCAGGGGCGTCTAGGACCTGGATAGCATCGGGATGAAATAGCCCATGCAAAACCGAACAGTAAAAACAAAAAAAAACATGTTTTTTGCATACTTGTTTGTTACTTTGGGTTAGTCGTTTTGGGGTCGAGAGTTTCAACACGTGTGAGGGGATGTGTGCGTACATTAAAATTTATATAGATCGTGAGAAAGTGAAGTAATTTCATCTTAGATCCCAAAGAGATTTTCAATGCTTTCTAAACGGCCTCAATCGGAGCTTGTTCTTATTCATGTTGTTACTCTTAACTACTTCCCTCTTCTAGATGATGCTTATAATCAATTTCGTCACTGTATCTTCTCTAATGTTACACCAACACCCTATCGTAGACATCCGTATCTGGGGCGTCTAGGACCTGGATAGCATCGGGATGAAATAGCCCATGCAAAACCGAACAGTAAAAACAAAAAAACTTGTGTTTTTTGCATACTTGTTTGTTACTTTGGGTTAGTCGTTTTGGGGGTCGAGAGTTTCAACACGTGTGAGGGGATGTGTGCGTACATTAAAATTTATATAGATCGTGAGAAAGTGAAGTAATTTCATCTTAGATCCCAAAGAGATTTTCAATGCTTTCTAAACGGCCTCAATCGGAGCTTGTTCTTATTCATGTTGTTACTCTTAACTACTTCCCTCTTCTAGATGATGCCTATAATCAATTTCGTCACCGTATCTTCTCTAATGTGACACCAACACCCTATCATAGACATCCGTATCTGGGGCGTCTAGGACCTGGATAGCATCGGGATGAAATAACCCATGCAAAACCGAACAGTAAAAACAAAAAAAAAACTTGTGTTTTTTGCATACTTGTTTGTTACTTTGGGTTAGTAGTTTTGGGGGTCGAGAGTTTCAACACGTGTGAGGGGATGTGTGCGTACATTAAAATTTATATAGATCGTGAGAAAGTGAAGTAATTTCATCTTAGATCCCAAAGAGATTTTCAATGCTTTCTAAACGGCCTCAATCGGAGCTTGTTCTTATTCATGTTGTTACTCTTAACTACTTCCCTCTTCTAGATGATGCCTATAATCAATTTCGTCACCGTATCTTCTCTAATGTGACACCAACACCCTATCATAGACATCCGTATCCTGGGGCGTCTAGGACCTGGAGAGCAACGGGATGAAATAACCCATGCAAAACCGAACATGAAACACATAAATATCTTGTGTTTTTTGCATACTTGTTTGTTACTTTGGGTTAGTCGTTTTGGGGGTCGAGAGTTTCAACACATGTGAGGGGATGTGTGCGTACATTAAAATTTATATAGATCGTGAGAAAGTGAAGTAATTTCATCTTAGATCCCAAAGAGATTTTTAATGCTTTCTAAACGGCCTCAATCGGAGCTTGTTCTTATTCATGTTGTTACTCTTAACTACTTCCCTCTTCTAGATGATGCCTATAATCAATTTCGTCACCGTATCTTCTCTAATGTGACACCAACACCCTATCGTAGACATCCGTATCTGGGGCGTCTAGGACCTGGATAGCATCGGGATGAAATAGCCCATGCAAAACCGAACATTAAAAAAAAAAAAAACTTGTTTTTTGCATACTTGTTTGTTACTTTGGGTTAGTCGTTTTGGGGGTCGAGAGTTTCAACACGTGTGAGGGGATGTGTGCGTACATTAAAATTTATATAGATCGTGAGAAAGTGAAGTAATTTCATCTTAGATCCCAAAGAGATTTTCAATGCTTTCTAAACGGCCTCAATCGGAGCTTGTTCTTATTCATGTTGTTACTCTTAACTACTTCCCTCTTCTAGATGATGCCTATAATCAATTTCGTCACCGTATCTTCTCTAATGTGACACCAACACCCTATCATAGACATCCGTATCTGGGCGTCTAGGACCTGGATAGCATCGGGATGAAATAACCCATGCAAAACCAAACAGTAAAAACAAAAAAAAACTTGTGTTTTTTGCATACTTGTTTGTTACTTTGGGTTAGTCGTTTTGGGGGTCGAGAGTTTCAACACGTGTGAGGGGATGTGTGCGTACATTAAAATTTATATAGATCGTGAGAAAGTGAAGTAATTTCATCTTAGATCCCAAAGAGATTTTCAATGCTTTCTAAACGGCCTCAATCGGAGCTTGTTCTTATTCATGTTGTTACTCTTAACTACTTCCCTCTTCTAGATGATGCCTATAATCAATTTCGTCACCGTATCTTCTCTAATGTGACACCAACACCCTATCATAGACATCCGTATCTGGGGCGTCTAGGACCTGGATAGCATCGGGATGAAATAACCCATGCAAAACCGAACAGTAAAAACAAAAAAAAAACTTGTGTTTTTTGCATACTTGTTTGTTACTTTGGGTTAGTCGTTTTGGGGTCGAGAGTTTCAACACGTGTGAGGGGATGTGTGCGTACATTAAAATTTATATAGATCGTGAGAAAGTGAAGTAATTTCATCTTAGATCCCAAAGAGATTTTTAATGCTTTCTAAACGGCCTCAATCGGAGCTTGTTCTTATTCATGTTGTTACTCTTAACTACTTCCCTCTTCTAGATGATGCCTATAATCAATTTTGTCACCGTATCTTCTCTAATGTGACACCAACACCCTATTGTAGACATCTGTATCTAGGGCGTCTAGGACCTGGATAGCATCGGGATGAAATAACCCATGCAAAACCGAACAGTAAAAACAAAAAAAAACTTGTGTTTTTTGCATACTTGTTTGTTACTTTGGGTTAGTCGTTTTGGGGGTCGAGAGTTTCAACACGTGTGAGGGGATGTGTGCGTACACTAAAATTTATATAGATCGTGAGAAAGTGAAGTAATTTCATCTTAGATCCCAAAGAGATTTTCAATGCTTTCTAAACGGCCTCAATCGGAGCTTGTTCTTATTCATGTTGTTACTCTTAACTACTTCCCTCTTCTAGATGATGCCTATAATCAATTTTGTCACCGTATCTTCTCTAATGTGACACCAACACCCTATCGTAGACATCCGTATAAGTGGCGTCTAGGACCTGGATAGCATCGGGATGAAATAGCCCATGCAAAACCGAACATTAAAAACAAAAAAAACTTGTTTTTTTTGCATACTTGTTTGTTACTTTGGGTTAGTCGTTTTGGGGGTCGAGAGTTTCAACACGTGTGAGGGGATGTGTGCGTACATTAAAATTTATATAGATCGTGAGAAAGTGAAGTAATTTCATCTTAGATCCCAAAGAGATTTTCAATGCTTTCTAAACGGCCTCAATCGGAGCTTGTTCTTATTCATGTTGTTACTCTTAACTACTTCCCTCTTCTAGATGATGCCTATAATCAATTTCGTCACCGTATCTTCTCTAATGTGACACCAACACCCTATCGTAGACATCCGTATCAGGGGCGTCTAGGACCTGGATAGCATCGGGATGAAATAGCCCATGCAAAACCGAACAGTAAAAAAAAAAATTTGTGTTTTTTGCGTACTTGTTTGTTACTTTGGGTTAGTCGTTTTGGGGGTCGAGAGTTTCAACACGTGTGAGGGGATGTGTGCGTACATTAAAATTTATATAGATCGTGAGAAAGTGAAGTAATTTCATCTTAGATCCCAAAGAGATTTTCAATGGTTTCTAAACGGCCTCAATCGGAGCTTGTTCTTATTCATGTTGTTACTCTTAACTACTTCCCTCTTCTAGATGATGCATATAATCAATTTCGTCACCGTATCTTCTCTAATGTGACACCAACACCCTATCGTAGACATCCGTATCTGGGGCGTCTAGGACCTGGATAGCATCGGGATGAAATAGCCCATGCAAAACCGAACAGTAAAAACAAAAAAACTTGTGTTTTTTGCATACTTGTTTGTTACTTTGGGTTAGTCGTTTTGGGGGTCGAGAGTTTCAACACGTGTGAGGGGATGTGTGCGTACATTAAAATTTATATAGATCGTGAGAAAGTGAAGTAATTTCATCTTAGATCCCAAAGAGATTTTCAATGCTTTCTAAACGGCCTCAATCGGAGCTTGTTCTTATTCATGTTGTTACTCTTAACTACTTCCCTCTTCTAGATGATGCCTATAATCAATTTCGTCACCGTATCTTCTCTAATGTGACACCAACACCCTATCGTAGACATCCGTATCAGGGGCGTCTAGGACCTGGATAGCATCGGGATGAAATAGCCCATGCAAAACCGAACAGTAAAAACAAAAAAAAACTTGTTTTTTTTGCATACTTGTTTGTTACTTTGGGTTAGTCGTTTTGGGGTCGAGAGTTTCAACACGTGTGAGGGGATGTGTGCGTACATTAAAATTTATATAGATCGTGAGAAAGTGAAGTAATTTCATCTTAGATCCCAAAGAGATTTTCAATGCTTTCTAAACGGCCTCAATCGGAGCTTGTTCTTATTCATGTTGTTACTCTTAACTACTTCCCTCTTCTAGATGATGCCTATAATCAATTTCGTCACCGTATCTTCTCTAATGTTACACCAACACCCTATCGTAGACATCCGTATCAGGGGCGTCTAGGACCTGGATAGCATCGGGATGAAATAGCCCATGCAAAACCGAACAGTAAAAACAAAAAAAACTTGTGTTTTTTGCATACTTGTTTGTTACTTTGGGTTAGTCGTTTTGGGGGTCGAGAGTTTCAACACGTGTGAGGGGATGTGTGCATTAAAATTTATATAGATCGTGAGAAAGTGAAGTAATTTCATCTTAGATCCCAAAGAGATTTTCAATGCTTTCTAAACGGCCTCAATCGGAGCTTGTTCTTATTCATGTTGTTACTCTTAACTACTTCCCTCTTCTAGATGATGCCTATAATCAATTTCGTCACTGTATCTTCTCTAATGTGACACCAACACCCTATCGTAGACATCCGTATCTGGGGCGTCTAGGACCTGGATAGCATCGGGATGAAATAGCCCATGCAAAACCGAACAGTAAAAACAAAAAAAACTTGTTTTTTTTGCATACTTGTTTGTTACTTTGGGTTAGTCGTTTTGGGGGTCGAGAGTTTCAACACGTGTGAGGGGATGTGTGCGTACATTAAAATTTATATAGATCGTGAGAAAGTGAAGTAATTTCATCTTAGATCCCAAAGAGATTTTTAATGCTTTCTAAACGGCCTCAATCGGAGCTTGTTCTTATTCATGTTGTTACTCTTAACTACTTCCCTCTTCTAGATGATGCCTATAATCAATTTCGTCACCGTATCTTCTCTAATGTTACACCAACACCCTATCGTAGACATCCGTATCTGGGGCATCTAGGACCTGGATAGCATCGGGATGAAATAGCCCATGCAAAACCGAACAGTAAAAACAAAAAAAACTTGTGTTTTTTGCATACTTGTTTGTTACTTTGGGTTAGTCGTTTTGGGGGTCGAGAGTTTCAACACGTGTGAGGGGATGTGTGCGTACATTAAAATTTATATAGATCGTGAGAAAGTGAAGTAATTTCATCTTAGATCCCAAAGAGATTTTCAATGCTTTCTAAACGGCCTCAATCGGAGCTTGTTCTTATTCATGTTGTTACTCTTAACTACTTCCCTCTTCTAGATGATGCCTATAATCAATTTCGTCACCGTATCTTCTCTAATGTGACACCAACACCCTATCGTAGACATCCGTATCTGGGGCGTCTAGGACCTGGATAGCATCGGGATGAAATAGCCCATGCAAAACCGAACAGTAAAAACAAAAAAAAACTTTTTTTTTGCATACTTGTTTGTTACTTTGGGTTAGTCGTTTTGGGGGTCGAGAGTTTCAACACGTGTGAGGGGATGTGTGCGTACATTAAAATTTATATAGATCGTGAGAAAGTGAAGTAATTTCATCTTAGATCCCAAAGAGATTTTCAATGCTTTCTAAACGGCCTCAATCGGAGCTTGTTCTTATTCATGTTGTTACTCTTAACTACTTCCCTCTTCTAGATGATGCCTATAATCAATTTCGTCACCGTATCTTCTCTAATGTTACACCAACACCCTATCGTAGACATCCGTATCTGGGGCGTCTAGGACCTGGATAGCATCGGGATGAAATAGCCCATGCAAAACCGAACAGTAAAAACAAAAAAACTTGTGTTTTTTGCATACTTGTTTGTTACTTTGGGTTAGTCGTTTTGGGGGTCGAGAGTTTCAACACGTGTGAGGGGATGTGTGCATTAAAATTTATATAGATCGTGAGAAAGTGAAGTAATTTCATCTTAGATCCCAAAGAGATTTTCAATGCTTTCTAAACGGCCTCAATCGGAGCTTGTTCTTATTCATGTTGTTACTCTTAACTACTTCCCTCTTCTAGATGATGCCTATAATCAATTTCGTCACCGTATCTTCTCTAATGTGACACCAACACCCTATCGTAGACATCCGTATCTGGGGCGTCTAGGACCTGGATAGCATCGGGATGAAATAGCCCATGCAAAACCGAACACTAAAAACAAAAAAAAACTTGTTTTTTTTGCATACTTGTTTGTTACTTTGGGTTAGTCGTTTTGGGGGTCGAGAGTTTCAACACGTGTGAGGGGATGTGTGCGTACATTAAAATTTATATAGATCGTGAGAAAGTGAAGTAATTTCATCTTAGATCCCAAAGAGATTTTTAATGCTTTCTAAACGGCCTCAATCGGAGCTTGTTCTTATTCATGTTGTTACTCTTAACTACTTCCCTCTTCTAGATGATGCCTATAATCAATTTCGTCACCGTATCTTCTCTAATGTTACACCAACACCCTATCGTAGACATCCGTATACGGGGCATCTAGGACCTGGATAGCATCGGGATGAAATAGCCCACGCAAACCCGAACAGTAAAAACAAAAAATAACTTGTGTTTTTGCATACTTGTTTGTTACTTTGGGTTAGTCGTTTTGGGGGTCGAGAGTTTCAACACGTGTGAGGGGATGTGTGCGTACATTAAAATTTATATAGATCGTGAGAAAGTGAAGTAATTTCATCTTAGATCCCAAAGAGATTTTCAATGCTTTCTAAACGGCCTCAATCGGAGCTTGTTCTTATTCATGTTGTTACTCTTAACTACTTCCCTCTTCTAGATGATGCCTATAATCAATTTCGTCACCGTATCTTCTCTAATGTGACACCAACACCCTATCGTAGACATCCGTATCTGGGGCGTCTAGGACCTGGATAGCATCGGGATGAAATAACCCATGCAAAAACGAACAGTAAAAACAAAAAAAAAACTTGTGTTTTTTGCATACTTGTTTGTTACTTTGGGTTAGTCGTTTTGGGGGTCGAGAGTTTCAACACGTGTGAGGGGATGTGTGCGTACATTAAAATTTATATAGATCGTGAGAAAGTGAAGTAATTTCATCTTAGATCCCAAAGAGATTTTCAATGCTTTCTAAACGGCCTCAATCGGAGCTTGTTCTTATTCATGTTGTTACTCTTAACTACTTCCCTCTTCTAGATGATGCCTATAATCAATTTCGTCACCGTATCTTCTCTAATGTGACACCAACACCCTATCGTAGACATCCGTATCTCGGGCGTCTAGGACCTGGATAGCATCGGGATGAAATAGCCCATGCAAAACCGAACAGTAAAAACAAAAAAAAACTTGTTTTTTTTGCATACTTGTTTGTTACTTTGGGTTAGTCGTTTTGGGGGTTGAGAGTTTCAACACGTGTGAGGGGATGTGTGCGTACATTAAAATTTATATCGATCGTGAGAAAGTGAAGTAATTTCATCTTAGATCCCAAAGAGATTTTCAATGCTTTCTAAACGGCCTCAATCGGAGCTTGTTCTTATTCATGTTGTTACTCTTAACTACTTCCCTCTTCTAGATGATGCCTATAATCAATTTCGTCACCGTATCTTCTCTAATGTTACACCAACACCCTATCGTAGACATCCGTATCTGGGGCGTCTAGGACCTGGATAGCATCGGGATGAAATAGCCCATGCAAAACCGAACAGTAAAAACAAAAAAACTTGTGTTTTTTGCATACTTGTTTGTTACTTTGGGTTAGTCGTTTTGGGGGTCGAGAGTTTCAACACGTGTGAGGGGATGTGTGCGTACATTAAAATTTATATAGATCGTGAGAAAGTGAAGTAATTTCATCTTAGATCCCAAAGAGATTTTCAATGCTTTCTAAACGGCCTCAATCGGAGCTTGTTCTTATTCATGTTGTTACTCTTAACTACTTCCCTCTTCTAGATGATGCCTATAATCAATTTCGTCACCGTATCTTCTCTAATGTGACACCAACACCCTATCATAGACATCCGTATCCGGGGCGTCGAGGCCCTGGATAGCATCGGGCTGCAATACCCCATGCAAAACCGAACAGTAAAAACAAAAAAAAAACTTGTGTTTTTTGCATACTTGTTTGTTACTTTGGGTTAGTCGTTTTGGGGGTCGAGAGTTTCAACACGTGTGAGGGGATGTGTACGTACATTAAAATTTATATAGATCGTGAGAAAGTGAAGTAATTTCATCTTAGATCCCAAAGAGATTTTCAATGCTTTCTAAACGGCCTCAATCGGAGCTTGTTCTTATTCATGTTGTTACTCTTAACTACTTCCCTCTTCTAGATGATGCCTATAATCAATTTCGTCACCGTATCTTCTCTAATGTGACACCAACACCCTATCATAGACATCCGTATCCGGGCGTCTAGGACCTGGATAGCATCGGGATGAAATAACCCATGCAAAACCGAACAAGAAAAACAAAAAAAAAAAACTTGTGTTTTTTGCATACTTGTTTGTTACTTTGGGTTAGTCGTTTTGGGGGTCAAGAGTTTCAACACGTGTGAGGGGATGTGTGCGTACATTAAAATTTATATAGATCGTGAGAAAGTGAAGTAATTTCATCTTAGATCCCAAAGAGATTTTTAATGCTTTCTAAACGGCCTCAATCGGAGCTTGTTCTTATTCATGTTGTTACTCTTAACTACTTCCCTCTTCTAGATGATGCCTATAATCAATTTCGTCACCGTATCTTCTCTAATGTGACACCAACACCCTATCGTAGACATCCGTATCTGGGGCGTCTAGGACCTGGATAGCATCGGGATGAAATAACCCATGCAAAACCAAACAGTAAAAACAAAAAAAATTGTGTTTTTTGCATACTTGTTTGTTACTTTGGGTTAGTCATTTTGGGGGTCGAGAGTTTCAACACGTGTGAGGGGATGTGTGCGTACACTAAAATTTATATAGATCGTGAGAAAGTGAAGTAATTTCATCTTAGATCCCAAAGAGATTTTCAATGCTTTCTAAACGGCCTCAATCGGAGCTTGTTCTTATTCATGTTGTTACTCTTAACTACTTCCCTCTTCTAGATGATGCCTATAATCAATTTTGTCACCGTATCTTCTCTAATGTGACACCAACACCCTATTGTAGACATCCGTATCTGGGGCGTCTAGGACCTGGATAGCATCGGGATGAAATAGCCCATGCAAAACCGAACAGTAAAAACAAAAAAACTTGTGTTTTTTGCATACTTGTTTGTTACTTTGGGTTAGTCGTTTTGTGGTGCGAGAGTTTCAACACGTGTGAGGGGATGTGTGCGTACATTAAAATTTATATAGATCGTGAGAAAGTGAAGTAATTTCATCTTAGATCCCAAAGAGATTTTCAATGCTTTCTAAACGGCCTCAATCGGAGCTTGTTCTTATTCATGTTGTTACTCTTAACTACTTCCCTCTTCTAGATGATGCCTATAATCAATTTCGTCACCGTATCTTCTCTAATGTGACACCAACACCCTATCGTAGACATCCGTATCTGGGGCGTCTAGGACCTGGATAGCATCGGGATGAAATAGCCCATGCAAAACCGAACAGTAAAAACAAAAAAAAACTTGTTTGTTTTGCATACTTGTTTGTTACTTTGGGTTAGTCGTTTTGGGGGTCGAGAGTTTCAACACGTGTGAGGGGATGTGTGCGTACATTAAAATTTATATAGATCGTGAGAAAGTGAAGTAATTTCATCTTAGATCCCAAAGAGATTTTCAATGCTTTCTAAACGGCCTCAATCGGAGCTTGTTCTTATTCATGTTGTTACTCTTAACTACTTCCCTCTTCTAGATGATGCCTATAATCAATTTCGTCACCGTATCTTCTCTAATGTTACACCAACACCCTATCGTAGACATCCGTATCTGGGGCGTCTAGGACCTGGATAGCATCGGGATGAAATAGCCCATGCAAAACCGAACAGTAAAAACAAAAAAAACTTGTGTTTTTTGCATACTTGTTTGTTACTTTGGGTTAGTCGTTTTGGGGGTCGAGAGTTTCAACACGTGTGAGGGGATGTGTGCGTACATTAAAATTTATATAGATCGTGAGAAAGTGAAGTAATTTCATCTTAGATCCCAAAGAGATTTTCAATGCTTTCTAAACGGCCTCAATCGGAGCTTGTTCTTATTCATGTTGTTACTCTTAACTACTTCCCTCTTCTAGATGATGCCTATAATCAATTTCGTCACCGTATCTTCTCTAATGTGACACCAACACCCTATCATAGACATCCGTATCAGGGGCGTCTAGGACCTGGATAGCATCGGGATGAAATAACCCATGCAAAACCGAACAGTAAAAACAAAAAAAACTTGTGTTTTTTGCATACTTGTTTGTTACTTTGGGTTAGTCGTTTTGGGGGTCGAGAGTTTCAACACGTGTGAGGGGATGTGTGCGTACATTAAAATTTATATAGATCGTGAGAAAGTGAAGTAATTTCATCTTAGATCCCAAAGAGATTTTCAATGCTTTCTAAACGGCCTCAATCGGAGCTTGTTCTTATTCATGTTGTTACTCTTAACTACTTCCCTCTTCTAGATGATGCCTATAATCAATTTCGTCACCGTATCTTCTCTAATGTGACACCAACACCCTATCATAGACATCCGTATCTGGGGCGTCTAGGACCTGGATAGCATCGGGATGAAATAACCCATGCAAAACCGAACAGTAAAAACAAAAAAAAACTTGTTTGTTTTGCATACTTGTTTGTTACTTTGGGTTAGTCGTTTTGGGGGTCGAGAGTTTCAACACGTGTGAGGGGATGTGTGCGTACATTAAAATTTATATAGATCGTGAGAAAGTGAAGTAATTTCATCTTAGATCCCAAAGAGATTTTCAATGCTTTCTAAACGGCCTCAATCGGAGCTTGTTCTTATTCATGTTGTTACTCTTAACTACTTCCCTCTTCTAGATGATGCCTATAATCAAATTCATAAACCGATCTTCTCTAATGTTACACCAACACCCTATCGTAGACATCCGTATACGGGGCGTCTAGGACCTGGATAGCATCGGGATGAAATAGCCCATGCAAAACCAAACAAGAAAAACAAAAAAACTTGTGTTTTTTGCATACTTGTTTGTTACTTTGGGTTAGTCGTTTTGGGGGTCGAGAGTTTCAACACGTGTGAGGGGATGTGTGCGTACATTAAAATTTATATAGATCGTGAGAAAGTGAAGTAATTTCATCTTAGATCCCAAAGAGATTTTCAATGCTTTCTAAACGGCCTCAATCGGAGCTTGTTCTTATTCATGTTGTTACTCTTAACTACTTCCCTCTTCTAGATGATGCCTATAATCAATTTCGTCACCGTATCTTCTCTAATGTGACACCAACACCCTATCGTAGACATCCGTATCAGGGGCGTCTAGGACCTGGATAGCATCGGGATGAAATAACCCATGCAAAACCGAACAGGTAAAAACAAAAAAAAAAAACTTGTTTTTTTTGCATACTTGTTTGTTACTTTGGGTTAGTCGTTTTGGGGTCGAGAGTTTCAACACGTGTGAGGGGATGTGTGCGTACATTAAAATTTATATAGATCGTGAGAAAGTGAAGTAATTTCATCTTAGATCCCAAAGAGATTTTCAATGCTTTCTAAACGGCCTCAATCGGAGCTTGTTCTTATTCATGTTGTTACTCTTAACTACTTCCCTCTTCTAGATGATGCCTATAATCAATTTCGTCACCGTATCTTCTCTAATGTGACACCAACACCCTATCATAGACATCCGTATCCGGGCGTCTAGGACCTGGATAGCATCGGGATGAAATAACCCATGCAAAACCGAACAAGAAAAACAAAAAAAAACATGTTTTTTTTGCATACTTGTTTGTTACTTTGGGTTAGTCGTTTTGGGGTCGAGAGTTTCAACACGTGTGAGGGGATGTGTGCGTACACTAAAATTTATATAGATCGTGAGAAAGTGAAGTAATTTCATCTTAGATCCCAAAGAGATTTTCAATGCTTTCTAAACGGCCTCAATCGGAGCTTGTTCTTATTCATGTTGTTACTCTTAACTACTTCCCTCTTCTAGATGATGCCTATAATCAATTTCGTCACCGTATCTTCTCTAATGTGACACCAACACCCTATCGTAGACATCCGTATCTGGGGCGTCTAGGACCTGGATAGCATCGGGATGAAATAGCCCATGCAAAACCGAACAAAAAACAAAAAATACTTGTTTTTGCATACTTGTTTGTTACTTTGGGTTAGTCGTTTTGGGGGTCGAGAGTTTCAACACGTGTGAGGGGATGTGTGCGTACATTAAAATTTATATAGATCGTGAGAAAGTGAAGTAATTTCATCTTAGATCCCAAAGAGATTTTCAATGCTTTCTAAACGGCCTCAATCGGAGCTTGTTCTTATTCATGTTTTTACTCTTAACTACTTCCCTCTTCTAGACGATGCCTATAATCAATTTCGTCACCGTATCTTCTCTAATGTGACACCAACACCCTATCGTAGACATCCGTATCTGGGGCGTCTAGGACCTGGATAGCATCGGGATGAAATAGCCCATGCAAAACCGAACAGTAAAAACAAAAAAAACTTGTTTTTTTGCATACTTGTTTGTTACTTTGGGTTAGTCGTTTTGGGGGTCGAGAGTTTCAACACGTGTGAGGGGATGTGTGCGTACATTAAAATTTATATAGATCGTGAGAAAGTGAAGTAATTTCATCTTAGATCCCAAAGAGATTTTCAATGCTTTCTAAACGGCCTCAATCAGAGCTTGTTCTTATTCATGTTGTTACTCTTAACTACTTCCCTCTTCTAGATGATGCATATAATCAATTTCGTCACCGTATCTTCTCTAATGTGACACCAACACCCTATCGTAGACATCCGTATCTGGGGCGTCTAGGACCTGGATAGTATCGGGATGAAATAGCCCATGCAAAACCGAACAGTAAAAACAAAAAAAACTTGTGTTTTTTGCATACTTGTTTGTTACTTTGGGTTAGTCGTTTTGGGGGTCGAGAGTTTCAACACGTGTGAGGGGATGTGTGCGTACATTAAAATTTATATAGATCGTGAGAAAGTGAAGTAATTTCATCTTAGATCCCAAAGAGATTTTCAATGCTTTCTAAACGGCCTCAATCGGAGCTTGTTCTTATTCATGTTGTTACTCTTAACTACTTCCCTCTTCTAGATGATGCCTATAATCAATTTCGTCACCGTATCTTCTCTAATGTGACACCAACACCCTATCGTAGACATCCGTATCTGGGGCGTCTAGGACCTGGATAGCATCGGGATGAAATAACCCATGCAAAACCGAACAGTAAAACAAAAAAAAAACTTGTGTTTTTTGCATACTTGTTTGTTACTTTGGGTTAGTCGTTTTGGGGGTCGAGAGTTTCAACACGTGTGAGGGGATGTGTGCGTACATTAAAATTTATATAGATCGTGAGAAAGTGAAGTAATTTCATCTTAGATCCCAAAGAGATTTTCAATGCTTTCTAAACGGCCTCAATCGGAGCTTGTTCTTATTCATGTTGTTACTCTTAACTACTTCCCTCTTCTAGATGATGCCTATAATCAATTTCATCACCGTATCTTCTCTAATGTGACACCAACACCCTATCATAGACATCCGTATCTGGGGCGTCTAGGACCTGGATAGCATCGGGATGAAATAACCCATGCAAAACCGAACAGTAAAAACAAAAAAAACTTGTGTTTTTTGCATACTTGTTTGTTACTTTGGGTTAGTCGTTTTGGGGTCGAGAGTTTCAACACGTGTGAGGGGATGTGTGCGTACATTAAAATTTATATAGATCGTGAGAAAGTGAAGTAATTTCATCTTAGATCCCAAAGAGATTTTCAATGCTTTCTAAACGGCCTCAATCGGAGCTTGTTCTTATTCATGTTGTTACTCTTAACTACTTCCCTCTTCTAGATGATGCCTATAATCAATTTCGTCACCGTATCTTCTCTAATGTGACACCAACACCCTATCGTAGACATCCGTATCAGGGGCGTCTAGGACCTGGATAGCATCGGGATGAAATAGCCCATGCAAAACCGAACAGTAAAAACAAAAAAAAACTTGTTTTTTTTTGCATACTTGTTTGTTACTTTGGGTTAGTCGTTTTGGGGGTCGAGAGTTTCAACACGTGTGAGGGGATGTGTGCGTACATTAAAATTTATATAGATCGTGAGAAAGTGAAGTAATTTCATCTTAGATCCCAAAGAGATTTTCAATGCTTTCTAAACGGCCTCAATCGGAGCTTGTTCTTATTCATGTTGTTACTCTTAACTACTTCCCTCTTCTAGATGATGCCTATAATCAATTTCGTCACCGTATCTTCTCTAATGTTACACCAACACCCTATCGTAGACATCCGTATCTGGGCCGTCTAGGACCTGGATAGCATCGGGATGAAATAGCCCATGCAAAACCGAACAGTAAAAACAAAAAAACTTGTGCTTTTTGCATACTTGTTTGTTACTTTGGGTTAGTCGTTTTGGGGGTCGAGAGTTTCAACACGTGTGAGGGGATGTGTGCGTACATTAAAATTTATATAGATCGTGAGAAAGTGAAGTAATTTCATCTTAGATCCCAAAGAGATTTTCAATGCTTTCTAAACGGCCTCAATCGGAGCTTGTTCTTATTCATGTTGTTACTCTTAACTACTTCCCTCTTCTAGATGATGCCTATAATCAATTTCGTCACCGTATCTTCTCTAATGTGACACCAACACCCTATCGTAGACATCCGTATCTGGGGCGTCTAGGACCTGGATAGCATCGGGATGAAATAACCCATGCAAAACCGAACAGTAAAAAAAAAAAAAAACTTGTGTTTTTTGCATACTTGTTTGTTACTTTGGGTTAGTCGTTTTGGGGGTCGAGAGTTTCAACACGTGTGAGGGGATGTGTGCGTACATTAAAATTTATATAGATCGTGAGAAAGTGAAGTAATTTCATCTTAGATCCCAAAGAGATTTTCAATGCTTTCTAAACGGCCTCAATCGGAGCTTGTTCTTATTCATGTTGTTACTCTTAACTACTTCCCTCTTCTAGATGATGCCTATAATCAATTTCATCACCGTATCTTCTCTAATGTGACACCAACACCCTATCATAGACATCCGTATCTGGGGCGTCTAGGACCTGGATAGCATCGGGATGAAATAACCCATGCAAAACCGAACAAGAAAACAAAAAAAAAACTTGTGTTTTTTGCATACTTGTTTGTTACTTTGGGTTAGTCGTTTGGGGGGTCGAGAGTTTCAACACGTGTGAGGGGATGTGTGCGTACATTAAAATTTATATAGATCGTGAGAAAGTGAAGTAATTTCATCTTAGATCCCAAAGAGATTTTCAATGCTTTCTAAACGGCCTCAATCGGAGCTTGTTCTTATTCATGTTGTTACTCTTAACTACTTCCCTCTTCTAGATGATGCCTATAATCAATTTCGTCACCGTATCTTCTCTAATGTGACACCAACACCCTATCGTAGACATCCGTATCCGGGGCGTCTAGGACCTGGATAGCATCGGGATGAAATAGCCCATGCAAAACCGAACAGTAAAAACAAAAAAAAACTTGTTTTTTTTTGCATACTTGTTTGTTACTTTGGGTTAGTCGTTTTGGGGGTCGAGAGTTTCAACACGTGTGAGGGGATGTGTGCGTACATTAAAATTTATATAGATCGTGAGAAAGTGAAGTAATTTCATCTTAGATCCCAAAGAGATTTTCAATGCTTTCTAAACGGCCTCAATCGGAGCTTGTTCTTATTCATGTTGTTACTCTTAACTACTTCCCTCTTCTAGATGATGCCTATAATCAATTTCGTCACCGTATCTTCTCTAATGTTACACCAACACCCTATCGTAGACATCCGTATCTGGGCCGTCTAGGACCTGGATAGCATCGGGATGAAATATCCCATGCAAAACCGAACAAGAAAAACAAAAAACTTGTTTTTTTTGCATACTTGTTTGTTACTTTGGGTTAGTCGTTTTGGGGTCAAGAGTTTCAACACGTGTGAGGGGATGTGTGCGTACATTAAAATTTATATAGATCGTGAGAAAGTGAAGTAATTTCATCTTAGATCCCAAAGAGATTTTCAATGCTTTCTAAACGGCCTCAATCGGAGCTTGTTCTTATTCATGTTGTTACTCTTAACTACTTCCCTCTTCTAGATGATGCCTATAATCAATTTCGTCACCGTATCTTCTCTAATGTGACACCAACACCCTATCGTAGACATCCGTATCTGGGGCGTCTAGGACCTGGATAGCATCGGGATGAAATAAACCATGCAAAACCGAACAAGAAAACAAAAAAAAAACTTGTGTTTTTTGCATACTTGTTTGTTACTTTGGGTTAGTCGTTTTTGGGGTCGAGAGTTTCAACACGTGTGAGGGGATGTGTGCATACATTAAAATTTATATAGATCGTGAGAAAGTGAAGTAATTTCATCTTAGATCCCAAAGAGATTTTCAATGCTTTCTAAACGGCCTCAATCGGAGCTTGTTCTTATTCATGTTGTTACTCTTAACTACTTCCCTCGTCTAGATGATGCCTATAATCAATTTCGTCACCGTATCTTCTCTAATGTGACACCAACACCCTATCGTAGACATCCGTATCTGGGGCGTCTAGGACCTGGATATCATCGGGATGAAATAACCCATGCAAAACCAAACAGTAAAAACAAAAAAAAACTTGTGTTTTTTGCATACTTGTTTGTTACTTTGGGTTAGTCGTTTTGGGGGTCGAGAGTTTCAACACGTGTGAGGGGATGTGTGCGTACATTAAAATTTATATAGATCGTGAGAAAGTGAAGTAATTTCATCTTAGATCCCAAAGAGATTTTCAATGCTTTCTAAACGGCCTCAATCGTAGCTTGTTCTTATTCATGTTGTTACTCTTAACTACTTCCCTCTTCTAGATGATGCCTATAATCAATTTCGTCACCGTATCTTCTCTAATGTGACACCAACACCCTATCGTAGACATCCGTATCTGGGGCGTCTAGGGCCTGGATAGCATCGGGATGAAATAGCCCATGCAAAACCGAACAGTAAAAACAAAAAAAAACTTGTTTTTTTTGCATACTTGTTTGTTACTTTGGGTTAGTCGTTTTGGGGGTCGAGAGTTTCAACACGTGTGAGGGGATGTGTGCGTACATTAAAATTTATATAGATCATGAGAAAGTGAAGTAATTTCATCTTAGATCCCAAAGAGATTTTCAATGCTTTCTAAACGGCCTCAATCGGAGCTTGTTCTTATTCATCTTGTTACTCTTAACTACTTCCCTCTTCTAGATGATGCCTATAATCAATTTCGTCACCGTATCTTCTCTAATGTGACACCAACACCCTATCGTAGACATCCGTATCTGGGGCGTCTAGGACCTGGATAGCATCGGGATGAAATAGCCCATCCAAAACCGAACAGTAAAAACAAAAAAAAACTTGTTTTTTTTTGCATACTTGTTTGTTACTTTGGGTTAGTCGTTTTGGGGGTCGAGAGTTTCAACACGTGTGAGGGGATGTGTGCGTACATTAAAATTTATATAGATCGTGAGAAAGTGAAGTAATTTCATCTTAGATCCCAAAGAGATTTTCAATGCTTTCTAAACGGCCTCAATCGGAGCTTGTTCTTATTCATGTTGTTACTCTTAACTACTTCCCTCTTCTAGATGATGCCTATAATCAATTTCGTCACCGTATCTTCTCTAATGTGACACCAACACCCTATCGTAGACATCCGTATCTGGGGCGTCTAGGACCTGGATAGCATCGGGATGAAATAACCCATGCAAAACCGAAAAGTAAAAACAAAAAAAAAACTTGTGTTTTTTGCATACTTGTTTGTTACTTTGGGTTAGTCGTTTTGGGGGTCGAGAGTTTCAACACGTGTGAGGGGATGTGTGCGTACATTAAAATTTATATAGATCGTGAGAAAGTGAAGTAATTTCATCTTAGATCCCAAAGTGATTTTCAATGCTTTCTAAACGGCCTCAATCGGAGCTTGTTCTTATTCATGTTGTTACTCTTAACTACTTCCCTCTTCTAGATGATGCCTATAATCAATTTCGTCACCGTATCTTCTCTAATGTGACACCAACACCCTATCGTAGACATCCGTATCTGGGGCGTCTAGGACCTGGATAGCATCGGGATGAAATAGCCCATGCAAAACCAAACAGTAAAAACAAAAAAAAACTTGTGTTTTTTGCATACTTGTTTGTTACTTTGGGTTAGTCGTTTTGGGGATCGAGAGTTTCAAAACGTGTGACGGGATGTGTGCGTACACTAAAATTTATATAGATCGTGAGAAAGTGAAGTAATTTCATCTTAGATCCCAAAGAGATTTTCAATGCTTTCTAAACGGCCTCAATCGGAGCTTGTTCTTATTCATGTTGTTACTCTTAACTACTTCCCTCTTCTAGATGATGCCTATAATCAATTTCGTCACCGTATCTTCTCTAATGTGACACCAACACCCTATCGTAGACATCGGTATGTGGGTCGTCTTTGTCCTGTATAGCATCGGGATGAAATAACCCATGCAAAACCGAACAGTAAAAACAAAAAAAACTTGTGTTTTTTGCATACTTGTTTGTTACTTTGGGTTAGTCGTTTTGGGGGTCGAGAGTTTCAACACGTGTGAGGGGATGTGTGCGTACATTAAAATTTATATAGATCGTGAGAAAGTGAAGTAATTTCATCTTAGATCCCAAAGAGATTTTCAATGCTTTCTAAACGGCCTCAATCAGAGCTTGTTCTTATTCATGTTGTTACTCTTAACTACTTCCCTCTTCTAGATGATGCCTATAATCAATTTCGTCACCGTATCTTCTCTAATGTGACACCAACACCCTATCGTAGACATCCGTATCTGGGGCGTTGTCAACACCCGGATTTTTAAGTCCGGATGCCTATTATGTCATACATCGCAATCCCAGGAAATTGTTGTTGCGAGGCATAATAGTTAAGTATCACAGTCATCATTCATTACAAACCATAATGTCTTACAACTTGGAATCACATGATCCATATTACACAAATAGTTGATCTAATGATCAACGAACAAACATAAGTTCATAGCGGAAGCGTAAGATACAAGGACTCTCTAGTCCACAGGCCAACGCTTGACGTTAGAAGCTCCTAGTTGTGGTAGACGTCCTGCTGATCGTCCTCCTCGTACTGCTGCTCGGCTTCATATTCTGGCCATTTGAATAGCCAGGGACAAAGCCGTGAGTACTTTTAAGTACTCGCAAACTAATACTAAAGTAAGTCCTAGCATTGTCATAAAGGTGTTCTAAGCTCTAAGTTTATTTGCATAAAGCCAATTTTATTTCATAAACACTTTTGTAAACAACTCCTCAAGTGCTAACTAACTCAAGTGGGAACATTAGTGTCATTCCCACAACTCAGTTGTGATTCACAATCAAAGTCACCTTTCCAGTTCCAGTTCAAAAACACCAGTCACAAATATATAAATTCTGATGACGGAAACAGAATGGCCTTTCCAATTGTCCATATCCGCGGACGCGGCTATTCGAATAGTTCTACACTCTGCAGAGGTCGCACACTTGTGCCACAACATTTGATTTCATCCGTCAGGGGTAAAACCCTGAATAATCGTAACTCAGTACGCGGATCATCAACCATTAACCTTTCACTTACGCACCCTAGTATAGGCACCTCTCCCCATGAGCTTGGCCTCCCGGTGAAAACCAACTGTTAACCCGGGAACTGCACAGGGCTTGGGCCGGACATTCACCTCATATTCACGTCATATCATATCATCTCTTTTGTTGTAGAGGCAGCTTTCGGCATAACCCCGATGACGCTTGTTTAGAGGGAACCCATACTAAGACACATAAATTTCCAGCTAAGCCCTACCCATAATCAGGTATTGTGGGGGTACTCAAAAATTGGAATGGTATCGCATCCAATCAATCATCAGTTTTTAGCCAAAGTCACCAAGTCAACTTCAGTGTCATATTCACCTTCAAAATCTTTCAATGGAAATGACTAATCATTCCAAGGTTTTCACCATCATCATTTCACCAACACATGTTCCCATCTAGAGTAGTCAATTAGAATTAGCACTAGCCACTATGTGTGAGGGTGCTAAGTATTTGCTTTGCTTCTAGGCTAAGTTTGATACTCTTGTACTAACTCCAAACTAACCCAGTAAAGCATAAATCAACAAGTACTTTGATAAAACAAAAGTAAATAAAGCTTGTAGAGTAAAACTGGGAAATAGGATTATAAGCATAAAGTAAATGGGGTAATGCCTTGCTCATGGTGAGCTCTGCACTTTGCAAGAGTATTATCTTGCCTTGGTTGGAAAACTGGTCAAAGTGGTCTTCTTCTTCCTGGAAGTAGACCTCCTCCTCCTCCTGGTACTCCTCGGTACTAGCGTCTAAAATACGAATACGGGGTACACAATCATCACACCAAACTAATCTACTAAACTAATGCACAAGCATGGTTCACACATTTAAACTAGCATCACTATTTACTATTAAGTTGGTGGATGTGTTTTTCTTATTATTTAAGAAAAATAATTTCCTCTCATACTAACTTAAATGTTACTTTGAATTAATTAGAGAAATAATTTCCTCTCCTTATCTTATTAAGATTTAATTTCTCTTATGCATAATGTGTGACCTAGGTTGACCCAAGTCAACCTCTTCACACTTAGCATTTGGAGAAAAAGATTTAAATGAGGTGAGCACCTCATACTATTTAATTCTAGCATAACAAAGATTTAATATCACCACAATTCCTATGGGACCTAAATAACCAGAGTCTCCACTTCATTTGGAAATTGTGGTGACAAGATTTAAATGAGGGAAAATCCCACATAAGATTTAGTAATAGTTTTGGACAATATCTTTGACTAGAAAAATAGCCATAAAGGCATTTAAAACAACTAAACCCTGATCATTCAAGGTAAGCATAGCATTTTCTTGTAGAAACAATTAGTATAAGTGAAAAGTGAATTATTGGAGGTGGAATTTACTGAAAAGCATTTATGGTTGATTTTTAAGAATTATTATAAGGCAGAAAAGTCCCTGCCTTGTTTATTTTGTCATTTCATTTCTACAAAAGATCTAGGGTTCTAGTCAGTGGCATTGTGTAGACAATTTCATAAGGTTTCCAGAACTATAAAGTTTGCAAAATTTGGCCCAGTAGATTTATCACAATTAAAATTCAAAGTTTGCAACAGATTGTGTATTTTATCTAATTTCCAATTTTGAATTCAAATAGGTGGGCTTGCGCGGGAAACGAACTTGGGCCGGCCCAGTACTGCGTCTAGCGCAGCGGGCCGTCTGACCGTGTGGGGGCCACGCGTCAGTGGGACTTAAATCCCGAAGCGGTACGCGCGGGCTGGCGCCGTAGGATTAGGCGAGGATCGGACGGTTGGGGAGCGTCGTCGTCGACGGCGAGACGGGAACTCACCGCGACGGCGGCAGGGGGTCGGCGAGCTCGTCGGAGCTCCGGCGGTCGAGGGCGAGGTGCACAGCAACGTTGTCGTCGACGGTGAAGCAGAGGGAAGCAGCGGCGTCTCCAATGGCGGCCTCCTGCTCCGGCGGTCTCCGTGTACGGGCGGCGGCTTCGATCTTGCGATTGGCGGTCACCGGCGGCGTAACTATGAAATTGAGGTGGCAGGGGGAGTTCTGAGGAGGTGTGGAGTCGATTGGTGTGCTCGGTTTGGACGGAGGAGTCCTCCTTTTATAGCGGCGAGGGGAGGCTGGGGCGCCCGGCTAGGTTCGCCATGGTCGCCGTCGGTCCAGGGGCGCGAAGAGCCAAGTGATGGGCGCGGAGTGTTGGCGACGTCCATGCGGTGCTGACGCGCTTGATTGTGGGGAAAACGAGGCACTACAGCGGCGGCGATCGTGATGGGAGCTTGCGGGTCATGGCGGAAGGGCGTGGAAGCTCACGTCGTCTGCGGCGTTCCCGCGGGCCAGCGAGCGTGTCCAGGCGTGTCACGGTGAGGTGAGGCGTCGACTGGTGGTGAGCGTGAGGGCTGAGGCGATGCGATGACGCGGGGCTCGTCACGCTCTGGCGCGTCCAGAGGGAGTGCCATGCGCGCTCTGGCGCGGCATGGGCAAGTCCTGGGCGCGTCTGGGCGCTCGCGTTCTGACGCGTGTGAGCCTGGTCTCGGTCAAGGGAAGGCACGAGCGCGTCCAGGGAGGTGAGAGGGATCCAGTGGGCATGGTGGTGCAGTCCAGAAGTGAAGGGTGAGGGAGATGGCATGGTGAGGCCATGCCATGCCACGGCATGGCATGTTTGAGGTGATTTAAACAAACTATGTCCAAATGCAAGTGGTGTTGATGGTGTGGTGAAGTGAGAGGGAGACTCCAGGGTGCAGAGAAGCAAGGTTGGACCAAGTCCATGGTAAAAATTGAGGTATGGGCTCAAATTGATACCCTGCCTGCCAAGTGCTCGACAGAATGCCCGCAAGAAAAATATTTTCGAATTTTGAAATTCTTTTTGGTGGGTTGTAAACAAATATCAAGTGGAGCATTTTGGTGGTGGTGGTGGTCAAAATGGAGTTGATATGCAAAATCACATTTTGCATATGATCTTGTTTTTGTGAGAAAGTTCCAACTTTGCTTGCTTCCCATTTGAAATTGGTGATGAATTTGAGGGGGTGGTTTTGGGAAAAGTTGTAGGGCTTGATCTTGTCTTGGATGAGGTGAAAAGGTTTGACAAAGTTTTAGAAGTGGAAAGAAGAGAACCAGGGGCTCAAAGTGGCCATCAGACTAAAAATGGCACAAGTGACCATATTGCATGTAAATTGGAATTTGAGTTTGATTTTGGTTTGAGTTGAGTTTCTTCACTTCCAAAAGTATTTAAAAGTGTTTAGTAACCATCTTCAACCAATGGTGCAAGCCAAAGTGGTCTAGGTTAGGTATTTGCAAAAATGGCATAGGCCTTATGTGTGTGTAAAGTTGGTTTTATTATTTCTTTTCTATTTTCTTTTTATTTGACTTTGGGTGATCAAGTGATCATTGCTAGGGTTTTAGAGTGAGAGAGAACACATGAGCAAACATCATGGCAATTGCACACTCAAAATAATTCACAAGGTGATCTATATGCATAGACCTATATGATGAGAAAAAGTTTTTGTTTGCCCCAATTTTTGGATTCTTGAAATCTCTCTTGTTCATTTTGTTGAAACTTGGGATGTTACAAACCCTTCCCCCTTACAAAAGATCTCGTCCCGAGATCTAGAGAAAACTAGGTACTAAAGAGATTTGGGTACTCTTTCTTCATATCTTCCTCGCGTTCCCAAGTTGCTTCTTCTTCGGTGTGGTTACTCCATTGTATTTTCAGGAACTTGATACTTCTGGTGCGGGTGGTCCTGAATGCTTCTTCAAGGATGCGAATAGGCACTTCGCGATAGGTTAGGTCCTTGTTGATATCAATGGCTCTGTGGTCGATGTTCTTGAATACTTCGGTCTTCTCAGGCACTTCTAGGCACTTCCGAAGTAGTGAGATGTGAAACACATTGTGTACGGCGGACATCTCTTCCGGCAGTTCCAACTGATATGAGACTTCTCCTCGGCGATCCAGAATCTTGAATGGTCCGACATATCTGGGGGCGAGTTTTCCTTTGAGTTGGAATCTCTGCATTCCTTTGAGGGGTGAGACTTTGAGATACACAAAATCTCCGATCTCGAAGGTCATCTCTCGGCGTCTCTTGTCGGCGTAGCTCTTCTGTCTTGATTGGGCGGTCTTGAGGTACTCACGGATCTTGTGCACCTTCTCTTCGGCTTCGCGGAGAACATCGGGGCCGAAGACTTGACTATCTCCGACTTCCGACCAGTTCAGAGGGGTACGGCATTTCCTTCCGTACAGGGCTTCAATGGGGGCCATCTCGTAAGCTGGCTTGATAGCTATTGTTGTAGGAGAATTCTGCATATGGTAGGCGGTCTTCCCATTTGGATCCATACTCTAGCACATGTGCTCTTAACATATCTTCTAGGATCTGGTTGACTCTCTCGGTCTGTCCGTCGATCTGTGGGTGGTATCTTTGTGCTGAAATTCAGTCGGGTTCCTAGTCCTTCATGCACTTTCTGCCAGAATCTTGAGGTGAATTGTGATCCTCTATCTGACACAATTGACTTCGGGGTTCCGTGCAGGCTGACTATTCTGGATATGTATAACTCAGCTAGCTTTGGGCCTTGGTATGTGGTCTTGACAGGGATGAAATGTGCAACCTTGGTCAA
Source organism: Lolium perenne (assembly GCF_019359855.2). Taxonomy (NCBI): domain Eukaryota; kingdom Viridiplantae; phylum Streptophyta; class Magnoliopsida; order Poales; family Poaceae; genus Lolium; species Lolium perenne. The sequence continues at coordinate 265,308,001 of NC_067248.2, forward strand.
CCTATCAATGACTACCCAAATGGAATCATTTCCTCGGCTAGATTTGGGCAATCCTGTGATAAAGTCCATACCGACAGAATCCCATTTCCACTCTGGAATCTGTAAAGGTTGCAACAGTCCTGCGGGTCGTTGATGTTCTGCTTTGACTCGGCGACAGATATCACACTTGGCGATGTAGCTTCCTATCTCTCGCTTCATTCCGTGCCACCAGAATTGTTCCTTCAGGTCTTGGTACATCTTGGTACCTCCAGGGTGGATTGAGTAAAGGGTGTCATGGGCTTCTTGCAGAATGACTTGCTTCAAGTCAGAGTCCGATGGTACGCAGAGACGTTCTTTGTACCAAAGAACTCCGGCTTCGTCTATGGTGAATCCTGGTGCCTTTCCTGCAGCTATTTGACTCTTTATTCCGTCAATGCTGGCATTTCCCTTCTGGGCTTCTTTTATCTGGCTCATCAAAGTGGGTTGGAGTTCAATGCTGGCGAGGAATCCTTCGCTCACTAGCTCTAGTCTGAATTGTTCAAACTCTTGGTACAGGCTTGGTTGCTCTATTGCGATCATGGAGTTTAACTGACACGGCAGTCTGCTCAAGGCATCCGCTACCACATTGGCCTTGCCGGGGTGGTAGTGAATTTCCATGTCGTAATCCTTGATTAATTCAATCCATCTGCGCTGTCTCATGTTCAGCTCCTTCTGGGTGAAAATGTACTTCAGGCTCTTGTGATCTGAATATATCTCGCATCGATTACCCATGAGGTAATGACGCCAAACCTTCAGGGCTAACACTACGGCTGCTAACTCCAAGTCATGGGTTGGATAATTCTGTTCATGTTGCTTCAGTTGCCTTGATAGGTAAGATATCACTTTGCCTTCTTGCATCAACACACATCCAAGTCCAGTCTTGGATGCATCACAATAGACATCAAATGGCTTGGTGACATCGGGCATGATCAAAATTGGGGCTGTGGTTAATCTGAGCTTGAGTAGCTGAAAGCTTTCTTCACATTTGTCATTCCAGTCAAATTTCCGGTCCTTCTTCAGCAGTTGAGTCATTGGCCTTGCGATGCTTGAAAATCCTTCAACGAATCGGCGGTAATATCCCGCCAATCCTAGAAATGCTCGGACTTCCGTCTGGGTGGTTGGGGCCTTCCATTCCTCAACAGTTTTGATTTTTGCGGGATCTACAGCAATTCCTCCTGCGGACAAGATGTGTCCCAGGAATCCCACTTCTCTTAACCAAAACTCACATTTGCTAAACTTGGCGTACAACTGATGTTGCCTAAGGGTTTCTAGAACCACTTCCAAATGTTGCTCATGTTCTTCTTCTGATTTGGAGTAGATAAGGATGTCGTCGATGAAGACAACGACAAACTTATCCAGGAATTCCATAAAGATCTTATTCATGAGGTTCATGAAATAAGCGGGGGCATTGGTCAGTCCAAAGGACATGACATTGTACTCATACAGTCCATATCTGGTGGTAAAGGCAGTCTTTGGAATATACATTTGCTCGAATCTTTAGTTGATGGTAACCTGTCCTCAGATCAATCTTTGAGAAAACTTGGGCACCGGTTAGCTGGTCAAACAGATCTTCTATCTTTGGCAAGGGATATTTGTTCTTGATGGTGACATCGTTAAGCTTACGATAATCCGTAACCAAACGAGTGGCACCGTCCTTTTTATCCACAAACAAAACTGGTGATCTCCAAGGCGACGCACTTGGTCGAATCAGACCTTTGTACAGCATATCATCCGATTGCTTCTTGATTCTATCAGTTCTGCGGGGTTCATGCTGTAGGCTCTCTGGGCTATAGGTCCTGTTCCGAGGATTAACTCGTTGATAAACTCGATATCCCGGTCCGGGGGGATAACGGGTATTTCATCCGGAAACACATCAGTATCGACAAACGACCACGATTTGATCCGTAGTTGGCTTTGCTACACTTTGATTGCAGGTGAATTTTCCGGGTAGTTTTTCAGATAAGTGTTCTATTATTATTCCGGTGCTACTTGTCATGGTGATGGCCTTCTTGGCGTGATCTATCAATCCATGATGTTTCGCCATCCAGTCCATACCCAGGACTACTTCCAATCCTTTTGTTCCCAGAACAATCAAGTTTGCATAAAAGTCTATTTCATGGATTCTGATGGGTACATCTTTGCAAAATTTTCTAGCTTTAGTTGTTGATCCAGGTATTTGAACTACCATGACATGTTTCAAGCTGACTGGTTGAATCTTACTAGTGCATACAAAATCTTCTGTAACAAACGAATGCGATGCTCCAGAATCAAACAACACTCTTGCTGGTATTGAGTTAACAGAGAACATACCCAGCACCACGTCAGGTGCTTCCTGGGCTTCCTCAGCATTCATGTGGTAGAGGCGACCTCCGCGGTTGTTCGGGTTGTTGGGGGCGAACTTCTTGCCGGTGGAGACACGGCGTTGCTGCTGAGCAGGTGGTGCGGGGTTGCCTGCGAGCTTGGCGAGCCTCTTGGGACACTCATTGGAGTAATGCCCCACTACACCACACTCATAGCAAGTGATGGTGGTCTTGTCCTGCTTGTTCGCGACGGGGATGGCATTGCTCCCGGTCCTTGGTGCGGTGTTGGAGTTGTTGTTGCTGTTGTTGTTGTTGGGGGCTCTTGGCGGAGCGCGGTTGAAGTTGTTGTTGGTGTTGTAGTTGCTGTTGTTGTGGTGGCCTCCTGGCCTGGGGTTTCCTCCACTCCGGTTCTGATAAACCGGACGTGACATCTGTGCATTGGGCTTGTTGGTTCTGAAACCTCCGCCTGAGTTAGGGCGGTACCTTGGGGCATTGCTGGGCCCACTCTGATTCATCATGCGGCGCTTGCGGTTCTCGCTGGCTTGGTGCAGTTTGCCCTCCATCTGGATGGCGGAGTCAACGAGGGCTTCGAGGTCGGCAAAGGGGATGTTGATCAACACAGTCTGCATCTCATCATGCAGTCCGTTCAGGAACCTTTCCTTCCTCTTCTCAGTAGTGTCGGTCTCATCCGGGGCGTACCTTGACAGTGTGAGAAACTTGTCGCGGTATTCCACCACGGACATCCGGCCTTGCTTCAGTTCACGGAACTCATCTCTCATCTTCTTTATCAGACCCGGGGGCACATGGTACTTGCTGAACTTGAGCTTGAAATCAGTCCAAGTCATGAACTGTCCTGCGTTCATGGCACGGGTGCTTGTCCACCAAGCTCTTGCTGGTCCTGCTAAGTAGTGCGTGGCAAACAGCACTTTCTCATTCTCTTCCACTCCAGCTACTTCTAGATTGTTCTCCATAGTTTGGAGCCAATCATCTGCATCAAGTGGTTCCTCAGTCTTGCTGAAAACTGGCGGGTTGGTATTCTGGAAGTTCTTGAGCTTAGATCCTGGATGATCATGGTGGCCTTGATTGTTGTTGACAAGCTGTTGGAGTGCTGCAATGTTGGCTTGCCTTTCAGCTCTTTCTGCTTCTCTATCTTCCAGCATAACTTGCAACATCTGCATCATAGCATCTTGGTTCGTGTTGCGAGTTGGAGGGGCCATCTGAGTATTGAGATTGATCATGAGAAAAGAGGGAAATTTCTATGGCTTGTTTTGTGGTTGAGTTCACAAGTTTAAAACTTGAAGTCTTTTCATGATGACACAAACATACATTCATTCATAGCAAACAACACACATTACAAGCTAACACACTAAGGGTTTTAAGAACCCTTCTTCTCCAAACTACGATACATGGGGCGGGATACAACTCACACCTACGATAGTGCATAAGTGAACTACTCCTCCTCCTCATCAACATCGATGGGGGTGTGGTCATCATCCTCGTCGTCCAGGAAGTCGTAGTCTTCCCCCTCGGTGTTCTCATCCTCCTCGAAGTCGTCGTCGTCACTCAGGTAGTTGCTTCCTCCCTGAATATCTTCTCCATCTTCCTCCATCTTCTTCATCTGCTCTTCTTGGGCCTTGACAGTGGCCTCAAGTGCTGCGATCTTCGCGCGGAGGCGGTCGATGGTGGCATCCTTCTTCGCGCGCTGCTGGCGGAGAGTCCTGCGGTCCTTGGCGAGCATCTTGATGCAGTCGCCTTGCTCGATGATGCGGGCGTGAGTCTGGTTGGCGTACTCACGGGAGTGGTCGAGATCCTGCTGTGTGTGGTACAGCATGAAGTCGAGATGCTCCACATGGTGCTTCAGCTGCGGGTGCGATGACATGTCCATGGGTTCTCCAGCAGAGTTACGCCTCGCGAGGTGGGAAAAGCGAGGGTGCTGGAGTGCCTCCCCGCTCATCCCGCACAAGCGTGCGAGTCCCTCCTGAAGGCCGCGGGCCAGTCCGTCCAGCCAGTTGCTCTCCATGAAGGAGAAGAGGATCCTCTCAGAAGTGGGAGGCTCCATCTTGCCCCTCAAGTCAGCGGTGATGATCCACTGCAGCTCGCCTCCTGGCTGGTTCGCGATCTGCGAACCGTGGAACTCGGGGTGCGGGCGACCAAGGTGGTCGGACAGGGCGTTGAGGTCGTGCTCGAAGATCAAGCTACCCCCGTTCCCAAGCTGGTAAAACTTCGTGTTCACGGGCTCCATCTGAAAGTGAAGTAAAGGATTAAGTTAGAGAAGTGAACAAGTGTGGCAAAATTTTAGTTATATTTCTAAGGAAGAGCATGACCTCTTGTTTTTCCAAAGAGCTCAAGGAGAAGACAAAGATTAAAATTTTTAGAAATACTTCATTTCTTTTTGAAACTCAATTTTTCAGAACGTCCATTTCTAACTAGGGTCTCCTAAGGTCAAACAATGGCTCTGATACCAACTTGTCAACACCCGGATTTTTAAGTCCGGATGCCTATTATGTCATACATCGCAATCCCAGGAAATTGTTGTTGCGAGGCATAATAGTTAAGTATCACAGTCATCATTCATTACAAACCATAATGTCTTACAACTTGGAATCACATGATCCATATTACACAAATAGTTGATCTAATGATCAACGAACAAACATAAGTTCATAGCGGAAGCGTAAGATACAAGGACTCTCTAGTCCACAGGCCAACGCTTGACGTTAGAAGCTCCTAGTTGTGGTAGACGTCCTGCTGATCGTCCTCCTCGTACTGCTGCTCGGCTTCATATTCTGGCCATTTGAATAGCCAGGGACAAAGCCGTGAGTACTTTTAAGTACTCGCAAACTAATACTAAAGTAAGTCCTAGCATTGTCATAAAGGTGTTCTAAGCTCTAAGTTTATTTGCATAAAGCCAATTTTATTTCATAAACACTTTTGTAAACAACTCCTCAAGTGCTAACTAACTCAAGTGGGAACATTAGTGTCATTCCCACAACTCAGTTGTGATTCACAATCAAAGTCACCTTTCCAGTTCCAGTTCAAAAACACCAGTCACAAATATATAAATTCTGATGACGGAAACAGAATGGCCTTTCCAATTGTCCATATCCGCGGACGCGGCTATTCGAATAGTTCTACACTCTGCAGAGGTCGCACACTTGTGCCACAACATTTGATTTCATCCGTCAGGGGTAAAACCCTGAATAATCGTAACTCAGTACGCGGATCATCAACCATTAACCTTTCACTTACGCACCCTAGTATAGGCACCTCTCCCCATGAGCTTGGCCTCCCGGTGAAAACCAACTGTTAACCCGGGAACTGCACAGGGCTTGGGCCGGACATTCACCTCATATTCACGTCATATCATATCATCTCTTTTGTTGTAGAGGCAGCTTTCGGCATAACCCCGATGACGCTTGTTTAGAGGGAACCCATACTAAGACACATAAATTTCCAGCTAAGCCCTACCCATAATCAGGTATTGTGGGGGTACTCAAAAATTGGAATGGTATCGCATCCAATCAATCATCAGTTTTTAGCCAAAGTCACCAAGTCAACTTCAGTGTCATATTCACCTTCAAAATCTTTCAATGGAAATGACTAATCATTCCAAGGTTTTCACCATCATCATTTCACCAACACATGTTCCCATCTAGAGTAGTCAATTAGAATTAGCACTAGCCACTATGTGTGAGGGTGCTAAGTATTTGCTTTGCTTCTAGGCTAAGTTTGATACTCTTGTACTAACTCCAAACTAACTTGATAAAGCATAAATCAACAAGTACTTTGATAAAACAAAAGTAAATAAAGCTTGTAGAGTAAAACTGGGAAATAGGATTATAAGCATAAAGTAAATGGGGTAATGCCTTGCTCATGGTGAGCTCTGCACTTTGCAAGAGTATTATCTTGCCTTGGTTGGAAAACTGGTCAAAGTGGTCTTCTTCTTCCTGGAAGTAGACCTCCTCCTCCTCCTGGTACTCCTCGGTACTAGCGTCTAAAATACGAATACGGGGTACACAATCATCACACCAAACTAATCTACTAAACTAATGCACAAGCATGGTTCACACATTTAAACTAGCATCACTATTTACTATTAAGTTGGTGGATGTGTTTTTCTTATTATTTAAGAAAAATAATTTCCTCTCATACTAACTTAAATGTTACTTTGAATTAATTAGAGAAATAATTTCCTCTCCTTATCTTATTAAGATTTAATTTCTCTTATGCATAATGTGTGACCTAGGTTGACCCAAGTCAACCTCTTCACACTTAGCATTTGGAGAAAAAGATTTAAATGAGGTGAGCACCTCATACTATTTAATTCTAGCATAACAAAGATTTAATATCACCACAATTCCTATGGGACCTAAATAACCAGAGTCTCCACTTCATTTGGAAATTGTGGTGACAAGATTTAAATGAGGGAAAATCCCACATAAGATTTAGTAATAGTTTTGGACAATATCTTTGACTAGAAAAATAGCCATAAAGGCATTTAAAACAACTAAACCCTGATCATTCAAGGTAAGCATAGCATTTTCTTGTAGAAACAATTAGTATAAGTGAAAAGTGAATTATTGGAGGTGGAATTTACTGAAAAGCATTTATGGTTGATTTTTAAGAATTATTATAAGGCAGAAAAGTCCCTGCCTTGTTTATTTTGTCATTTCATTTCTACAAAAGATCTAGGGTTCTAGTCAGTGGCATTGTGTAGACAATTTCATAAGGTTTCCAGAACTATAAAGTTTGCAAAATTTGGCCCAGTAGATTTATCACAATTAAAATTCAAAGTTTGCAACAGATTGTGTATTTTATCTAATTTCCAATTTTGAATTCAAATAGGTGGGCTTGCGCGGGAAACGAACTTGGGCCGGCCCAGTACTGCGTCTAGCGCAGCGGGCCGTCTGACCGTGTGGGGGCCACGCGTCAGTGGGACTTAAATCCCGAAGCGGTACGCGCGGGCTGGCGCCGTAGGATTAGGCGAGGATCGGACGGTTGGGGAGCGTCGTCGTCGACGGCGAGACGGGAACTCACCGCGACGGCGGCAGGGTCGGCGAGCTCGTCGGAGCTCCGGCGGTCGAGGGCGAGGTGCACAGCAACGTTGTCGTCGACGGTGAAGCGAGAGGAAGCAGCGGCGTCTCCAATGGCGGCCTCTGCTCCGGCGGTCTCCGTGTACGGGCGGCGGCTTCGATCTTGCGATTGGCGGTCACCGGCGGCGTAACTATGAAATTGAGGTGGCAGGGGAGTTCGAGGAGGTGTGGAGTCGATTGGTGTGCTCGGTTTGGACGGAGGAGTCCTCCTTTTATAGCGGCGAGGGGAGGCTGGGGCGCCCGGCTAGGTTCGCCATGGTCGCCGTCGGTCCAGGGGCGCGAAGAGCCAAGTGATGGGCGCGGAGTGTTGGCGACGTCCATGCGGTGCTGACGCGCTTGATTGTGGGGAAAACGAGGCACTACAGCGGCGGCGATCGTGATGGGAGCTTGCGGGTCATGGCGGAAGGGCGTGGAAGCTCACGTCGTCTGCGGCGTTCCCGCGGGCCAGCGAGCGTGTCCAGGCGTGTCACGGTGAGGTGAGGCGTCGACTGGTGGTGAGCGTGAGGGCTGAGGCGATGCGATGACGCGGGGCTCGTCACGCTCTGGCGCGTCCAGAGGGAGTGCCATGCGCGCTCTGGCGCGGCATGGGCAAGTCCTGGGCGCGTCTGGGCGCTCGCGTTCTGACGCGTGTGAGCCTGGTCTCGGTCAAGGGAAGGCACGAGCGCGTCCAGGGAGGTGAGAGGGATCCAGTGGGCATGGTGGTGCAGTCAGAAGTGAAGGGTGAGGGAGATGGCATGGTGAGGCCATGCCATGCCACGGCATGGCATGTTTGAGGTGATTTAAACAAACTATGTCCAAATGCAAGTGGTGTTGATGGTGTGGTGAAGTGAGAGGGAGACTCAGGTGCGAGAGAAGCAAGGTTGGACCAAGTCCATGGTAAAAATTGAGGTATGGGCTCAAATTGATACCACTGCGCCAAGTGCTCGACAGAATGCCCGCAAGAAAAATATTTTCGAATTTTGAAATTCTTTTTGGTGGGTTGTAAACAAATATCAAGTGGAGCATTTTGGTGGTGGTGGTGGTCAAAATGGAGTTGATATGCAAAATCACATTTTGCATATGATCTTGTTTTTGTGAGAAAGTTCCAACTTTGCTTGCTTCCCATTTGAAATTGGTGATGAATTTGAGGGGGTGGTTTTGGGAAAAGTTGTAGGGCTTGATGTTGTCTTGGATGAGGTGAAAAGGTTTGACAAAGTTTTAGAAGTGGAAAGAAGAGAACCAGGGGCTCAAAGTGGCCATCAGACTAAAAATGGCACAAGTGACCATATTGCATGTAAATTGGAATTTGAGTTTGATTTTGGTTTGAGTTGAGTTTCTTCACTTCCAAAAGTATTTAAAAGTGTTTAGTAACCATCTTCAACCAATGGTGCAAGCCAAAGTGGTCTAGGTTAGGTATTTGCAAAAATGGCATAGGCCTTATGTGTGTGTAAAGTTGGTTTTATTATTTCTTTTCTATTTTCTTTTTATTTGACTTTGGGTGATCAAGTGATCATTGCTAGGGTTTTAGAGTGAGAGAGAACACATGAGCAAACATCATGGCAATTGCACACTCAAAATAATTCACAAGGTGATCTATATGCATAGACCTATATGATGAGAAAAAGTTTTTGTTTGCCCCAATTTTTGGATTCTTGAAATCTCTCTTGTTCATTTTGTTGAAACTTGGGATGTTACAGGCGTCTAGGGCCTGGATAGCATCGGGATGAAATAGCCCATGCAAAACCGAACAGTAAAAACAAAAAAAAACTTGTTTTTTTTGCATACTTGTTTGTTACTTTGGGTTAGTCGTTTTGGGGGTCGAGAGTTTCAACACGTGTGAGGGGATGTGTGCGTACATTAAAATTTATATAGATCATGAGAAAGTGAAGTAATTTCATCTTAGATCCCAAAGAGATTTTCAATGCTTTCTAAACGGCCTCAATCGGAGCTTGTTCTTATTCATGCTGTTACTCTTAACTACTTCCCTCTTCTAGATGATGCCTATAATCAATTTCGTCACCGTATCTTCTCTAATGTTACACCAACACCCTATCGTAGACATCCGTATCTGGGGCGTCTAGGACCTGGATAGCATCGGGATGAAATAGCCCATCCAAAACCGAACAGTAAAAACAAAAAAAACTTGTGTTTTTTGCATACTTGTTTGTTACTTTGGGTTAGTCGTTTTGGGGGTCGAGAGTTTCAACACGTGTGAGGGGATGTGTGCGTACATTAAAATTTATATAGATCGTGAGAAAGTGAAGTAATTTCATCTTAGATCCCAAAGAGATTTTCAATGCTTTCTAAACGGCCTCAATCGGAGCTTGTTCTTATTCATGTTGTTACTCTTAACTACTTCCCTCTTCTAGATGATGCCTATAATCAATTTCGTCACCGTATCTTCTCTAATGTGACACCAACACCCTATCGTAGACATCCGTATCTGGGGCGTCTAGGACCTGGATAGCATCGGGATGAAATAACCCATGCAAAACCGAAAAGGAAAAACAAAAAAAAAACTTGTGTTTTTTGCATACTTGTTTGTTACTTTGGGTTAGTCGTTTTGGGGGTCGAGAGTTTCAACACGTGTGAGGGGATGTGTGCGTACATTAAAATTTATATAGATCGTGAGAAAGTGAAGTAATTTCATCTTAGATCCCAAAGAGATTTTCAATGCTATCTAAACGGCCTCAATCGGAGCTTGTTCTTATTCATGTTGTTACTCTTAACTACTTCCCTCTTCTAGATGATGCCTATAATCAATTTCGTCACCGTATCTTCTCTAATGTGACACCAACACCCTATCGTAGACATCCGTATCTGGGGCGTCTAGGAGCTGGATAGCATCGGGATGAAATAGCCCATGCAAAACCAAACAGTAAAAACAAAAAAAAACTTGTGTTTTTTGCATACTTGTTTGTTACTTTGGGTTAGTCGTTTTGGGGGTCGAGAGTTTCAACACGTGTGACGGGATGTGTGCGTACACTAAAATTTATATAGATCGTGAGAAAGTGAAGTAATTTCATCTTAGATCCCAAAGAGATTTTCAATGCTTTCTAAACGGCCTCAATCGGAGCTTGTTCTTATTCATGTTGTTACTCTTAACTACTTCCCTCTTCTAGATGATGCCTATAATCAATTTCGTCACCGTATCTTCTCTAATGTGACACCAACACCCTATCGTAGACATCCGTATCTGGGGCGTCTAGGACCTGGATATCATCGGGATGAAATAACCCATGCAAAACCAAACAGTAAAAACAAAAAAAAAACTTGTGTTTTTTGCATACTTGTTTGTTACTTTGGGTTAGTCATTTTGGGGGTCGAGAGTTTCAACACGTGTGAGGGGATGTGTGCGTACACTAAAATTTATATAGATCGTGAGAAAGTGAAGTAATTTCATCTTAGATCCCAAAGAGATTTTCAATGTTTTCTAAACGGCCTCAATCGGAGCTTGTTCTTATTCATGTTGTTACTCTTAACTACTTCCCTCTTCTAGATGATGCCTATAATCAATTTCGTCACCGTATCTTCTCTAATGTGACACCAACACCCTATCGTAGACATCCGTATCAGGGGCATCTAGGACCTGGATAGCATCGGGTCGAGAGTTTCAACACGTGTGAGGGGATGTGTGCGTACACTAAAATTTATATAGATCGTGAGAAAGTGAAGTAATTTCATCTTAGATCCCAAAGAGATTTTCAATGCTTTCTAAACGGCCTCAATCGGAGCTTGTTCTTATTCATGTTGTTACTCTTAACTACTTCCCTCTTCTAGATGATGCCTATAATCAATTTCGTCACCGTATCTTCTCTAATGTGACACCAACACCCTATCGTAGACATCCGTATCTGGGGCGTCTAGGACCTGGATAGCATCGGGATGAAATAACCCATGCAAAACCGAACAGTAAAAACAAAAAAAAAACATGTGTTTTTTTCATACTTGTTTGTTACTTTGGGTTAGTCGTTTTGGGGGTCGAGAGTTTCAACACGTGTGAGGGGATGTGTGCGTACATTAAAATTTATATAGATCGTGAGAAAGTGAAGTAATTTCATCTTAGATCCCAAAGAGATTTTCAATGCTTTCTAAACGGCCTCAATCGGAGCTTGTTCTTATTCATGTTGTTACTCTTAACTACTTCCCTCTTCTAGATGATGCCTATAATCAATTTCGTCACCGTATCTTCTCTAATGTGACACCAACACCCTATCGTAGACATCCGTATACGGGGCGTCTAGGACCTGGATAGCATCGGGATGAAATAGCCCATGCAAAACCGAACGGTAAAAACAAAAAAACTTGTTTTTTGCATACTTGTTTGTTACTTTGGGTTAGTCATTTTGGGGGTCGAGAGTTTCAACACGTGTGAGGGGATGTGTGCGTACATTAAAATTTATATAGATCGTGAGAAAGTGAAGTAATTTCATCTTAGATCCCAAAGAGATTTTCAATGCTTTCTAAACGGCCTCAATCGGAGCTTGTTCTTATTCATGTTGTTACTCTTAACTACTTCCCTCTTCTAGATGATGCCTATAATCAATTTCGTCACCGTATCTTCTCTAATGTGACACCACCACCCTATCGTAGACATCCGTATCTGGGGCGTCTAGGACCTGGATAGCATCGGGATGAAATAACCCATGCAAAACCGAACAGTAAAAACAAAAACAAGTTGTTTTTTGCATACTTGTTTGTTACTTTGGGTTAGTTATTTTGGGGGTCGAGAGTTTCAACACGTGTGAGGGGATGTGTGCGTACACTAAAATTTATATAGATCGTGAGAAAGTGAAGTAATTTCATCTTAGATCCCAAAGAGATTTTCAATGCTTTCTAAACGGCCTCAATCGGAGCTTGTTCTTATTCATGTTGTTACTCTTAACTACTTCCCTCTTCTAGATGATGCCTATAATCAATTTCGTCACCGTATCTTCTCTAATGTGACACCAACACCCTATCGTAGACATCCGTATCTGGGGCGTCTAGGACCTGGATAGCATCGGGATGAAATAGCCCATGCAAAACCGAACAGTAAAAACAAAATTGCATACTTGTTTGTTACTTTGGGTTAGTCATTTTGGGGGTCGAGAGTTTCAACACGTGTGAGGGGATGTGTGCGTACACTAAAATTTATATAGATCGTGAGAAAGTGAAGTAATTTCATCTTAGATCCCAAAGAGATTTTCAATGCTTTCTAAACGGCCTCAATCGGAGCTTGTTCTTATTCATGTTGTTACTCTTAACTACTTCCCTCTTCTAGATGATGCCTATAATCAATTTCGTCACCGTATCTTCTCTAATGTGACACCAACACCCTATCGTAGACATCCGTATCAGGGGCGTCTAGGACCTGGATAGCATCGGGATGAAATAGCCCATGCAAAACCGAACAGTAAAAACAAAAAACTTGTGTTCTTTGCATACTTGTTTGTTACTTTGGGTTAGTCATTTTGGGGGTCGAGAGTTTCAACACGTGTGAGGGGATGTGTGCGTACACTAAAATTTATATAGATCGTGAGAAAGTGAAGTAATTTCATCTTAGATCCCAAAGAGATTTTCAATGCTTTCTAAACGGCCTCAATCGGAGCTTGTTCTTATTCATGTTGTTACTCTTAACTACTTCCCTCTTCTAGATGATGCCTATAATCAATTTCGTCACCGTATCTTCTCTAATGTGACACCAACACCCTATCGTAGACATCCGTATACGGGCGTCTAGGACCTGGATAGCATCGGGATGAAATAACCCATGCAAAACCGAACAGTAAAAACAAAAAAAAACTTGTGTTTTTTGCATACTTGTTTGTTACTTTGGGATAGTCGTTTTGGGGGTCGAGAGTTTCAACACGTGTGAGGGGATGTGTGCGTACATTAAAATTTATATAGATCGTGAGAAAGTGAAGTAATTTCATCTTAGATCCCAAAGAGATTTTCAATGCTTTCTAAACGGCCTCAATCGGAGCTTGTTCTTATTCATGTTGTTACTCTTAACTATTTCCCTCTTCTAGATGATGCCTATAATCAATTTCGTCACCGTATCTTCTCTAATGTGACACCAACACCCTATCGTAGACATCCGTATCTGGGGCGTCTAGGACCTGGATAGCATCGGGATGAAATAGCCCATGCAAAACCGAACAGTAAAAACAAAAAAAACTTGTTTTTTTTGCATACTTGTTTGTTACTTTGGGTTAGTCATTTTGGGGGTCGAGAGTTTCAACACGTGTGAGGGGATGTGTGCGTACATTAAAATTTATATAGATCGTGAGAAAGTGAAGTAATTTCATCTTAGATCCCAAAGAGATTTTCAATGCTTTCTAAACGGCCTCAATCGGAGCTTGTTCTTATTCAGGTTGTTACTCTTAACTACTTCCCTCTTCTAGATGATGCCTATAATCAATTTCGTCACCGTATCTTCTCTAATGTGACACCACCACCCTATCGTAGACATCCGTATCTGGGGCGTCTAGGACCTGGATAGCATCGGGATGAAATAACCCATGCAAAACCGAACAGTAAAAACAAAAAAAACTTGTTTTTCTTGCATACTTGTTTGTTACTTTGGGTTAGTTATTTTGGGGGTCGAGAGTTTCAACACGTGTGAGGGGATGTGTGCGTACACTAAAATTTATATAGATCGTGAGAAAGTGAAGTAATTTCATCTTAGATCCCAAAGTGATTTTCAATGCTTTCTAAACGGCCTCAATCGGAGCTTGTTCTTATTCATGTTGTTACTCTTAACTACTTCCCTCTTCTAGATGATGCCTATAATCAATTTCGTCACCGTATCTTCTCTAATGTGACACCAACACCCTATCGTAGACATCCGTATCTAGGGCGTCTAGGACCTGGATAGCATCGGGATGAAATAGCCCATGCAAAACCGAACAGTAAAAACAAAAAAAACTTGTTTTTTTTGCATACTTGTTTGTTACTTTGGGTTAGTCATTTTGGGGGTCGAGAGTTTCAACACGTGTGAGGGGATGTGTGCGTACACTAAAATTTATATAGATCGTGAGAAAGTGAAGTAATTTCATCTTAGATCCCAAAGAGATTTTCAATGCTTTCTAAACGGCCTCAATCGGAGCTTGTTCTTATTCATGTTGTTACTCTTAACTACTTCCCTCTTCTAGATGATGCCTATAATCAATTTCGTCACCGTATCTTCTCTAATGTGACACCAACACCCTATCATAGACATCCGTATTTGGGCGTCTAGGACCTGGATAGCATCGGGATGAAATAACCCATGCAAAACCGAACAGTAAAAACAAAAAAAAACTTGTGTTTTTTTCATACTTGTTTGTTACTTTGGGTTAGTCGTTTTGGGGGTCGAGAGTTTCAACACGTGTGAGGGGATGTGTGCGTATATTAAAATTTATATAGATCGTGAGAAAGTGAAGTAATTTCATCTTAGATCCCAAAGAGATTTTCAATGCTTTCTAAACGGCCTCAATCGGAGCTTGTTCTTATTCATGTTGTTACTCTTAACTACTTCCCTCTTCTAGATGATGCCTATAATCAATTTCGTCACCGTATCTTCTCTAATGTGACACCAACACCCTATCGTAGACATCCGTATCAGGGGCGTCTAGGACCTGGATAGCATCGGGATGAAATAGCCCATGCAAAACCGAACAGTAAAAACAAAAAAGACTTGTGTTTTTTGCATACTTGTTTGTTACTTTGGGTTAGTCATTTTGGGGGTCGAGAGTTTCAACACGTGTGAGGGGATGTGTGCGTACACTAAAATTTATATAGATCGTGAGAAAGTGAAGTAATTTCATCTTAGATCCAAAAGAGATTTTCAATGCTTTCTAAACGGCCTCAATCGGAGCTTGTTCTTATTCATGTTGTTACTCTTAACTACTTCCCTCTTCTAGATGATGCCTATAATCAATTTCGTCACCGTATCTTCTCTAATGTGACACCAACACCCTATCGTAGACATCCGTATCAGGGCGTCTAGGACCTGGATAGCATCGGGATGAAATAGCCCATGCAAAACCGAACAGTAAAAACAAAAAAAACTTGTGTTTTTTTCATACTTGTTTGTTACTTTGGGTTAGTCGTTTTGGGGGTCGAGAGTTTCAACACGTGTGAGGGGATGTGTGCGTACACTAAAATTTATATAGATCGTGAGAAAGTGAAGTATTTTCATCTTAGATCCCAAAGAGATTTTCAATGCTTTCTAAACGGCCTCAATCGGAGCTTGTTCTTATTCATGTTGTTACTCTTAACTACTTCCCTCTTCTAGATGATGCCTATAATCAATTTCATCACCGTATCTTCTCTAATGTGACACCAACACCCTATCGTAGACATCCGTATCTGGGGCGTCTAGGACCTGGATAGCATCGGGATGAAATAACCCATGCAAAACCGAACAGTAAAAACAAAAAAAAACTTGTGTTTTTTTCATACTTGTTTGTTACTTTGGGTTAGTCGTTTTGGGGGTCGAGAGTTTCAACACGTGTGAGGGGATGTGTGCATACATTAAAATTTATATAGATCATGAGAAAGTGAAGTAATTTCATCTTAGATCCCAAAGAGATTTTCAATGCTTTCTAAACGGCCTCAATCGGAGCTTGTTCTTATTCATGTTGTTACTCTTAACTACTTCCCTCTTCTAGATGATGCCTATAATCAATTTCGTCACCGTATCTTCTCTAATGTGACACCAACACCCTATCGTAGACATCCGTATCAGGGGCGTCTAGGACCTGGATAGCATCGGGATGAAATAGCCCATGCAAAACCGAACAGTAAAACCAATTTTTTGCATACTTGTTTGTTACTTTGGGTTAGTCATTTTGGGGGTCGAGAGTTTCAACACGTGTGAGGGGATGTGTGCGTACACTAAAATTTATATAGATCGTGAGAAAGTGAAGTAATTTCATCTTAGATCCCAAAGAGATTTTCAATGCTTTCTAAACGGCCTCAATCGGAGCTTGTTCTTATTCATGTTGTTACTCTTAACTACTTCCCTCTTCTAGATGATGCCTATAATCAATTTCGTCACCGTATCTTCTCTAATGTGACACCAACACCCTATCGTAGACATCCGTATCTGGGGCGTCTAGGACCTGGATAGCATCGGGATGAAATAGCCCATGCAAAACCGAACAGTAAAAACAAAAAAAACTTGTTTTTTGCATACTTGTTTGTTACTTTGGGTTAGTCATTTTGGGGGTCGAGAGTTTCAACACGTGTGAGGGGATGTGTGCGTACACTAAAATTTATATAGATCGTGAGAAAGTGAAGTAATTTCATCTTAGATCCCAAAGAGATTTTCAATGCTTTCTAAACGGCCTCAATCGGAGCTTGTTCTTATTCATGTTGTTACTCTTAACTACTTCCCTCTTCTAGATGATGCCTATAATCAATTTCGTCACCGTATCTTCTCTAATGTGACACCAACACCCTATCGTAGACATCCGTATCTGGGGCGTCTAGGACCTGGATAGCATCGGGATGAAATAACCCATGCAAAACCGAACAGTAAAAACAAAAAAAACTTGTTTTTTTTGCATACTTGTTTGTTACTTTGGGTTAGTCATTTTGGGGGTCGAGAGTTTCAACACGTGTGAGGGGATGTGTGCGTACACTAAAATTTATATAGATCGTGAGAAAGTGAAGTAATTTCATCTTAGATCCCAAAGAGATCTTCAATGCTTTCTAAACGGCCTCAATCGGAGCTTGTTCTTATTCATGTTGTTACTCTTAACTACTTCCCTTTTCAAGATGATGCCTATAATCAATTTCGTCACCGTATCTTCTCTAATGTGACACCAACACCCTATCGTAGACATCCGTATCAGGGGCGTCTAGGACCTGGATAGCATCGGGATGAAATAGCCCATGCAAAACCGAACAGTAAAAACAAAAAAGACTTGTGTTTTTTGCATACTTGTTTGTTACTTTGGGTTAGTCATTTTGGGGGTCGAGAGTTTCAACACGTGTGAGGGGATGTGTGCGTACACTAAAATTTATATAGATCGTGAGAAAGTGAAGTAATTTCATCTTAGATCCCAAAGAGATTTTCAATGCTTTCTAAACGGCCTCAATCGGAGCTTGTTCTTATTCATGTTGTTACTCTTAACTACTTCCCTCTTCTAGATGATGCCTATAATCAATTTCGTCACCGTATCTTCTCTAATGTGACACCAACACCCTATCGTAGACATCCGTATCTGGGGCGTCTAGGACCTGGATAGCATCGGGATGAAATAACCCATGCAAAACCGAACAGTAAAAACAAAAAAAAACTTGTGTTTTTTTTCATACTTGTTTGTTACTTTGGGTTAGTCGTTTTGGGGGTCGAGAGTTTCAACACATGTGAGGGGATGAGTGCGTACATTAAAATTTATATAGATCGTGAGAAAGTGAAGTAATTTCATCTTAGATCCCAAAGAGATTTTCAATGCTTTCTAAACGGCCTCAATCGGAGCTTGTTCTTATTCATGTTGTTACTCTTAACTACTTCCCTCTTCTAGATGATGCCTATAATCAATTTCGTCACCGTATCTTCTCTAATGTGACACCAACACCCTATCGTAGACATCCGTATCAGGGGTGTCTAGGACCTGGATAGCATCGGGATGAAATAGCCCATGCAAAACCGAACAGTAAAAACAAAAAAAACTTGTTTTTTTTGCATACTTGTTTGTTACTTTGGGTTAGTCATTTTGGGGGTCGAGAGTTTCAACACGTGTGAGGGGATGTGTGCGTACACTAAAATTTATATAGATCGTGAGAAAGTGAAGTAATTTCATCTTAGATCCCAAAGAGATTTTCAATGCTTTCTAAACGGCCTCAATCGGAGCTTGTTCTTATTCATGTTGTTACTATTAACTACTTCCCTCTTCTAGATGATGCCTATAATCAATTTCGTCACCGTATCTTCTCTAATGTGACACCAACACCCTATCGTAGACATCCGTATCTGGGGCATCTAGGACCTGGATAGCATCGGGATGAAATAGCCCATGCAAAACCGAACAGTAAAAACAAAAAAAACTTGTGTTTTTTGCATACTTGTTTGTTACTTTGGGTTAGTCATTTTGGGGGTCGAGAGTTTCAACACGTGTGAGGGGATGTGTGCGTACCCTAAAATTTATATAGATCGTGAGAAAGTGAAGTAATTTCATCTTAGATCCCAAAGAGATTTTCAATGCTTTCTAAACGGCCTCAATCGGAGCTTGTTCTTATTCATGTTGTTACTCTTAACTACTTCCCTCTTCTAGATGATGCCTATAATCAATTTCGTCACCGTATCTTCTCTAATGTGACACCAACACCCTATCGTAGACATCCGTATCTGGGGCGTCTAGGACCTGGATAGCATCGGGATGAAATAGCCCATGCAAAACCAAACAGTAAAAACAAAAAAAAACTTGTGTTTTTTGCATACTTGTTTGTTACTTTGGGTTAGTCGTTTTGGGGGTCGAGAGTTTCAACACGTGTGACGGGATGTGTGCGTACACTAAAATTTATATAGATCGTGAGAAAGTGAAGTAATTTCATCTTAGATCCCAAAGAGATTTTCAATGCTTTCTAAACGGCCTCAATCGGAGCTTGTTCTTATTCATGTTGTTACTCTTAACTACTTCCCTCTTCTAGATGATGCCTATAATCAATTTCGTCACCGTATCTTCTCTAATGTGACACCAACACCCTATCGTAGACATCCGTATCTGGGGCGTCTAGGACCTGGATATCATCGGGATGAAATAACCCATGCAAAACCAAACAGTAAAAACAAAAAAAAAACTTGTGTTTTTTGCATACTTGTTTGTTACTTTGGGTTAGTCATTTTGGGGGTCGAGAGTTTCAACACGTGTGAGGGGATGTGTGCGTACACTAAAATTTATATAGATCGTGAGAAAGTGAAGTAATTTCATCTTAGATCCCAAAGAGATTTTCAATGTTTTCTAAACGGCCTCAATCGGAGCTTGTTCTTATTCATGTTGTTACTCTTAACTACTTCCCTCTTCTAGATGATGCCTATAATCAATTTCGTCACCGTATCTTCTCTAATGTGACACCAACACCCTATCGTAGACATCCGTATCTGGGGCGTCTAGGGCCTGGATAGCATCGGGATGAAATAGCCCATGGGGGTCGAGAGTTTCAACACGTGTGAGGGGATGTGTGCGTACACTAAAATTTATATAGATCGTGAGAAAGTGAAGTAATTTCATCTTAGATCCCAAAGAGATTTTCAATGCTTTCTAAACGGCCTCAATCGGAGCTTGTTCTTATTCATGTTGTTACTCTTAACTACTTCCCTCTTCTAGATGATGCCTATAATCAATTTCGTCACCGTATCTTCTCTAATGTGACACCAACACCCTATCGTAGACATCCGTATCTGGGGCGTCTAGGACCTGGATAGCATCGGGATGAAATAACCCATGCAAAACCGAACAGTAAAAACAAAAAAAAAACATGTGTTTTTTTCATACTTGTTTGTTACTTTGGGTTAGTCGTTTTGGGGGTCGAGAGTTTCAACACGTGTGAGGGGATGTGTGCGTACATTAAAATTTATATAGATCGTGAGAAAGTGAAGTAATTTCATCTTAGATCCCAAAGAGATTTTCAATGCTTTCTAAACGGCCTCAATCGGAGCTTGTTCTTATTCATGTTGTTACTCTTAACTACTTCCCTCTTCTAGATGATGCCTATAATCAATTTCGTCACCGTATCTTCTCTAATGTGACACCAACACCCTATCGTAGACATCCGTATTTGGGCGTCTAGGACCTGGATAGCATCGGGATGAAATAGCCCATGCAAAACCGAACAGTAAAAACAAAAAAAACTTGTTTTTTTTGCATACTTGTTTGTTACTTTGGGTTAGTCATTTTGGGGGTCGAGAGTTTCAACACGTGTGAGGGGATGTGTGCGTACATTAAAATTTATATAGATCGTGAGAAAGTGAAGTAATTTCATCTTAGATCCCAAAGAGATTTTCAATGCTTTCTAAACGGCCTCAATCGGAGCTTGTTCTTATTCATGTTGTTACTCTTAACTACTTCCCTCTTCTAGATGATGCCTATAATCAATTTCGTCACCGTATCTTCTCTAATGTGACACCACCACCCTATCGTAGACATCCGTATCTGGGGCGTCTAGGACCTGGATAGCATCGGGATGAAATAACCCATGCAAAACCGAACAGTAAAAACAAAAAAAACTTGTTTTTTTTTGCATACTTGTTTGTTACTTTGGGTTAGTTATTTTGGGGGTCGAGAGTTTCAACACGTGTGAGGGGATGTGTGCGTACACTAAAATTTATATAGATCGTGAGAAAGTGAAGTAATTTCATCTTAGATCCCAAAGAGATTTTCAATGCTTTCTAAACGGCCTCAATCGGAGCTTGTTCTTATTCATGTTGTTACTCTTAACTACTTCCCTCTTCTAGATGATGCCTATAATCAATTTCGTCACCGTATCTTCTCTAATGTGACACCAACACCCTATCGTAGACATCCGTATCTGGGGCGTCTAGGACCTGGATAGCATCGGGATGAAATAGCCCATGCAAAACCGAACAGTAAAAACAAAAAAAACTTGTTTTTCTTGCATACTTGTTTGTTACTTTGGGTTAGTCATTTTGGGGGTCGAGAGTTTCAACACGTGTGAGGGGATGTGTGCGTACACTAAAATTTATATAGATCGTGAGAAAGTGAAGTAATTTCATCTTAGATCCCAAAGAGATTTTCAATGCTTTCTAAACGGCCTCAATCGGAGCTTGTTCTTATTCATGTTGTTACTCTTAACTACTTCCCTCTTCTAGATGATGCCTATAATCAATTTCGTCACCGTATCTTCTCTAATGTGACACCAACACCCTATCGTAGACATCCGTATCAGGGCGTCTAGGACCTGGATAGCATCGGGATGAAATAGCCCATGCAAAACCGAACAGTAAAAACAAAAAAGACTTGTGTTTTTTGCATACTTGTTTGTTACTTTGGGTTAGTCATTTTGGGGGTCGAGAGTTTCAACACGTGTGAGGGGATGTGTGCGTACACTAAAATTTATATAGATCGTGAGAAAGTGAAGTAATTTCATCTTAGATCCCAAAGAGATTTTCAATGCTTTCTAAACGGCCTCAATCGGAGCTTGTTCTTATTCATGTTGTTACTCTTAACTACTTCCCTCTTCTAGATGATGCCTATAATCAATTTCGTCACCGTATCTTCTCTAATGTGACACCAACACCCTATCGTAGACATCCGTATTTGGGCGTCTAGGACCTGGATAGCATCGGGATGAAATAACCCATGCAAAACCGAACAGTAAAAACAAAAAAAAACTTGTGTTTTTTGCATACTTGTTTGTTACTTTGGGATAGTCGTTTTGGGGGTCGAGAGTTTCAACACGTGTGAGGGGATGTGTGCGTACATTAAAATTTATATAGATCGTGAGAAAGTGAAGTAATTTCATCTTAGATCCCAAAGAGATTTTCAATGCTTTCTAAACGGCCTCAATCGGAGCTTGTTCTTATTCATGTTGTTACTCTTAACTATTTCCCTCTTCTAGATGATGCCTATAATCAATTTCGTCACCGTATCTTCTCTAATGTGACACCAACACCCTATCGTAGACATCCGTATCTGGGGCGTCTAGGACCTGGATAGCATCGGGATGAAATAGCCCATGCAAAACCGAACAGTAAAAACAAAAAAAACTTGTTTTTTTGCATACTTGTTTGTTACTTTGGGTTAGTCATTTTGGGGGTCGAGAGTTTCAACACGTGTGAGGGGATGTGTGCGTACATTAAAATTTATATAGATCGTGAGAAAGTGAAGTAATTTCATCTTAGATCCCAAAGAGATTTTCAATGCTTTCTAAACGGCCTCAATCGGAGCTTGTTCTTATTCAGGTTGTTACTCTTAACTACTTCCCTCTTCTAGATGATGCCTATAATCAATTTCGTCACCGTATCTTCTCTAATGTGACACCACCACCCTATCGTAGACATCCGTATCTGGGGCGTCTAGGACCTGGATAGCATCGGGATGAAATAACCCATGCAAAACCGAACAGTAAAAACAAAAAAAACTTGTTTTTCTTGCATACTTGTTTGTTACTTTGGGTTAGTTATTTTGGGGGTCGAGAGTTTCAACACGTGTGAGGGGATGTGTGCGTACACTAAAATTTATATAGATCGTGAGAAAGTGAAGTAATTTCATCTTAGATCCCAAAGAGATTTTCAATGCTTTCTAAACGGCCTCAATCGGAGCTTGTTCTTATTCATGTTGTTACTCTTAACTACTTCCCTCTTCTAGATGATGCCTATAATCAATTTCGTCACCGTATCTTCTCTAATGTGACACCAACACCCTATCGTAGACATCCGTATCAGGGGCGTCTAGGACCTGGATAGCATCGGGATGAAATAGCCCATGCAAAACCGAACAGTAAAAACAAAAAAAACTTGTTTTTTTTGCATACTTGTTTGTTACTTTGGGTTAGTCATTTTGGGGGTCGAGAGTTTCAACACGTGTGAGGGGATGTGTGCGTACACTAAAATTTATATAGATCGTGAGAAAGTGAAGTAATTTCATCTTAGATCCCAAAGAGATTTTCAATGCTTTCTAAACGGCCTCAATCGGAGCTTGTTCTTATTCATGTTGTTACTCTTAACTACTTCCCTCTTCTAGATGATGCCTATAATCAATTTCGTCACCGTATCTTCTCTAATGTGACACCAACACCCTATCGTAGACATCCGTATCTGGGGCGTCTAGGACCTGGATAGCATCGGGATGAAATAACCCATGCAAAACCGAACAGTAAAAACAAAAAAAAAACTTGTGTTTTTTTCATACTTGTTTGTTACTTTGGGTTAGTCGTTTTGGGGGTCGAGAGTTTCAACACGTGTGAGGGGATGTGTGCGTATATTAAAATTTATATAGATCGTGAGAAAGTGAAGTAATTTCATCTTAGATCCCAAAGAGATTTTCAATGCTTTCTAAACGGCCTCAATCGGAGCTTGTTCTTATTCATGTTGTTACTCTTAACTACTTCCCTCTTCTAGATGATGCCTATAATCAATTTCGTCACCGTATCTTCTCTAATGTGACACCAACACCCTATCGTAGACATCCGTATCAGGGGCGTCTAGGACCTGGATAGCATCGGGATGAAATAGCCCATGCAAAACCGAACAGTAAAAACAAAAAAGACTTGTGTTTTTTGCATACTTGTTTGTTACTTTGGGTTAGTCATTTTGGGGGTCGAGAGTTTCAACACGTGTGAGGGGATGTGTGCGTACACTAAAATTTATATAGATCGTGAGAAAGTGAAGTAATTTCATCTTAGATCCAAAAGAGATTTTCAATGCTTTCTAAACGGCCTCAATCGGAGCTTGTTCTTATTCATGTTGTTACTCTTAACTACTTCCCTCTTCTAGATGATGCCTATAATCAATTTCGTCACCGTATCTTCTCTAATGTGACACCAACACCCTATCGTAGACATCCGTATCTGGGGCGTCTAGGACCTGGATAGCATCGGGATGAAATAACCCATGCAAAACCGAACAGTAAAAACAAAAAAAAACTTGTGTTTTTTTCATACTTGTTTGTTACTTTGGGTTAGTCGTTTTGGGGGTCGAGAGTTTCAACACGTGTGAGGGGATGTGTGCGTACACTAAAATTTATATAGATCGTGAGAAAGTGAAGTAATTTCATCTTAGATACCAAAGAGATTTTCAATGCTTTCTAAACGGCCTCAATCGGAGCTTGTTCTTATTCATGTTGTTACTCTTAACTACTTCCCTCTTCTAGATGATGCCTATAATCAATTTCATCACCGTATCTTCTCTAATGTGACACCAACACCCTATCGTAGACATCCGTATCTGGGGCGTCTAGGACCTGGATAGCATCGGGATGAAATAACCCATGCAAAACCGAACAGTAAAAACAAAAAAAAACTTGTGTTTTTTTCATACTTGTTTGTTACTTTGGGTTAGTCGTTTTGGGGGTCGAGAGTTTCAACACGTGTGAGGGGATGTGTGCATACATTAAAATTTATATAGATCATGAGAAAGTGAAGTAATTTCATCTTAGATCCCAAAGAGATTTTCAATGCTTTCTAAACGGCCTCAATCGGAGCTTGTTCTTATTCATGTTGTTACTCTTAACTACTTCCCTCTTCTAGATGATGCCTATAATCAATTTCGTCACCGTATCTTCTCTAATGTGACACCAACACCCTATCGTAGACATCCGTATCTGGGGCGTCTAGGACCTGGATAGCATCGGGATGAAATAGCCCATGCAAAACCGAACAGTAAAAACAAAAAAGACTTGTGTTTTTTGCATACTTGTTTGTTACTTTGGGTTAGTCATTTTGGGGGTCGAGAGTTTCAACACGTGTGAGGGGATGTGTGCGTACACTAAAATTTATATAGATCGTGAGAAAGTGAAGTAATTTCATCTTAGATCCCAAAGAGATTTTCAATGCTTTCTAAACGGCCTCAATCGGAGCTTGTTCTTATTCATGTTGTTACTCTTAACTACTTCCCTCTTCTAGATGATGCCTATAATCAATTTCGTCACCGTATCTTCTCTAATGTGACACCAACACCCTATCGTAGACATCCGTATCTGGGGCGTCTAGGACCTGGATAGCATCGGGATGAAATAACCCATGCAAAACCGAACAGTAAAAACAAAAAAAAACTTGTGTTTTTTGCATACTTGTTTGTTACTTTGGGTTAGTCGTTTTGGGGGTCGAGAGTTTCAACACGTGTGAGGGGATGTGTGCGTACATTAAAATTTATATAGATCGTGAGAAAGTGAAGTAATTTCATCTTAGATCCCAAAGAGATTTTCAATGCTTTCTAAACGGCCTCAATCGGAGCTTGTTCTTATTCATGTTGTTACTCTTAACTATTTCCCTCTTCTAGATGATGCCTATAATCAATTTCGTCACCGTATCTTCTCTAATGTGACACCAACACCCTATCGTAGACATCCGTATCTGGGGCGTCTAGGACCTGGATAGCATCGGGATGAAATAGCCCATGCAAAACCGAACAGTAAAAACAAAAAAAACTTGTTTTTTTTGCATACTTGTTTGTTACTTTGGGTTAGTCATTTTGGGGGTCGAGAGTTTCAACACGTGTGAGGGGATGTGTGCGTACATTAAAATTTATATAGATCGTGAGAAAGTGAAGTAATTTCATCTTAGATCCCAAAGAGATTTTCAATGCTTTCTAAACGGCCTCAATCGGAGCTTGTTCTTATTCAGGTTGTTACTCTTAACTACTTCCCTCTTCTAGATGATGCCTATAATCAATTTCGTCACCGTATCTTCTCTAATGTGACACCACCACCCTATCGTAGACATCCGTAACTGGGCGTCTAGGACCTAGATAGCATCGGGATGAAATAACCCATGCAAAACCGAACAGTAAAAACAAAAAAACTTGTTTTTCTTGCATACTTGTTTGTTACTTTGGGTTAGTTATTTTGGGGGTCGAGAGTTTCAACACGTGTGAGGGGATGTGTGCGTACACTAAAATTTATATAGATCGTGAGAAAGTGAAGTAATTTCATCTTAGATCCCAAAGAGATTTTCAATGCTTTCTAAACGGCCTCAATCGGAGCTTGTTCTTATTCATGTTGTTACTCTTAACTACTTCCCTCTTCTAGATGATGCCTATAATCAATTTCGTCACCGTATCTTCTCTAATGTGACACCAACACCCTATCGTAGACATCCGTATCTGGGCGTCTAGGACCTGGATAGCATCGGGATGAAATAACCCATGCAAAACCGAACAGTAAAAAAAACTTGTTTTTTTGCATACTTGTTTGTTACTTTGGGTTAGTCATTTTGGGGTCGAGAGTTTCAACACGTGTGAGGGGATGTGTGCGTACACTAAAATTTATATAGATCGTGAGAAAGTGAAGTAATTTCATCTTAGATCCCAAAGAGATTTTCAATGCTTTCTAAACGGCCTCAATCGGAGCTTGTTCTTATTCATGTTGTTACTCTTAACTACTTCCCTCTTCTAGATGATGCCTATAATCAATTTCGTCACCGTATCTTCTCTAATGTGACACCAACACCCTATCGTAGACATCCGTATCTGGGGCGTCTAGGACCTGGATAGCATCGGGATGAAATAACCCATGCAAAACCGAACAGTAAAAACAAAAAAAAAAACTTGTGTTTTTTTCATACTTGTTTGTTACTTTGGGTTAGTCGTTTTGGGGGTCGAGAGTTTCAACACGTGTGAGGGGATGTGTGCGTATATTAAAATTTATATAGATCGTGAGAAAGTGAAGTAATTTCATCTTAGATCCCAAAGAGATTTTCAATGCTTTCTAAACGGCCTCAATCGGAGCTTGTTCTTATTCATGTTGTTACTCTTAACTACTTCCCTCTTCTAGATGATGCCTATAATCAATTTCGTCACCGTATCTTCTCTAATGTGACACCAACACCCTATCGTAGACATCCGTATCAGGGGCGTCTAGGACCTGGATAGCATCGGGATGAAATAGCCCATGCAAAACCGAACAGTAAAAACAAAAAAGACTTGTGTTTTTTGCATACTTGTTTGTTACTTTGGGTTAGTCATTTTGGGGGTCGAGAGTTTCAACACGTGTGAGGGGATGTGTGCGTACACTAAAATTTATATAGATCGTGAGAAAGTGAAGTAATTTCATCTTAGATCCAAAAGAGATTTTCAATGCTTTCTAAACGGCCTCAATCGGAGCTTGTTCTTATTCATGTTGTTACTCTTAACTACTTCCCTCTTCTAGATGATGCCTATAATCAATTTCGTCACCGTATCTTCTCTAATGTGACACCAACACCCTATCGTAGACATCCGTATCTGGGGCGTCTAGGACCTGGATAGCATCGGGATGAAATAACCCATGCAAAACCGAACAGTAAAAACAAAAAAAAACTTGTGTTTTTTTCATACTTGTTTGTTACTTTGGGTTAGTCGTTTTGGGGGTCGAGAGTTTCAACACGTGTGAGGGGATGTGTGCGTACACTAAAATTTATATAGATCGTGAGAAAGTGAAGTAATTTCATCTTAGATACCAAAGAGATTTTCAATGCTTTCTAAACGGCCTCAATCGGAGCTTGTTCTTATTCATGTTGTTACTCTTAACTACTTCCCTCTTCTAGATGATGCCTATAATCAATTTCATCACCGTATCTTCTCTAATGTGACACCAACACCCTATCGTAGACATCCGTATCAGGGGCGTCTAGGACCTGGATAGCATCGGGATGAAATAACCCATGCAAAACCGAACAGTAAAAACAAAAAAAAACTTGTGTTTTTTTCATACTTGTTTGTTACTTTGGGTTAGTCGTTTTGGGGGTCGAGAGTTTCAACACGTGTGAGGGGATGTGTGCATACATTAAAATTTATATAGATCATGAGAAAGTGAAGTAATTTCATCTTAGATCCCAAAGAGATTTTCAATGCTTTCTAAACGGCCTCAATCGGAGCTTGTTCTTATTCATGTTGTTACTCTTAACTACTTCCCTCTTCTAGATGATGCCTATAATCAATTTCGTCACCGTATCTTCTCTAATGTGACACCAACACCCTATCGTAGACATCCGTATCTGGGGCGTCTAGGACCTGGATAGCATCGGGATGAAATAGCCCATGCAAAACCGAACAGTAAAAACAAAAAAAACTTGTTTTTTTTGCATACTTGTTTGTTACTTTGGGTTAGTCATTTTGGGGGTCGAGAGTTTCAACACGTGTGAGGGGATGTGTGCGTACACTAAAATTTATATAGATCGTGAGAAAGTGAAGTAATTTCATCTTAGATCCCAAAGAGATTTTCAATGCTTTCTAAACGGCCTCAATCGGAGCTTGTTCTTATTCATGTTGTTACTCTTAACTACTTCCCTCTTCTAGATGATGCCTATAATCAATTTCGTCACCGTATCTTCTCTAATGTGATACCAACACCCTATCGTAGACATCTGTATCTGGGGCGTCTAGGACCTGGATAGCATCGGGATGAAATAACCCATGCAAAACCGAACAGTAAAAACAAAAAAAACTTGCATACTTGTTTGTTACTTTGGGTTAGTCATTTTGGGGGTCGAGAGTTTCAACACGTGTGAGGGGATGTGTGCGTACACTAAAATTTATATAGATCGTGAGAAAGTGAAGTAATTTCATCTTAGATCCCAAAGAGATCTTCAATGCTTTCTAAACGGCCTCAATCGGAGCTTGTTCTTATTCATGTTGTTACTCTTAACTACTTCCCTTTTCAAGATGATGCCTATAATCAATTTCGTCACCGTATCTTCTCTAATGTGACACCAACACCCTATCGTAGACATCCGTATCAGGGGCGTCTAGGACCTGGATAGCATCGGGATGAAATAGCCCATGCAAAACCGAACAGTAAAAACAAAAAAGACTTGTGTTTTTTGCATACTTGTTTGTTACTTTGGGTTAGTCATTTTGGGGGTCGAGAGTTTCAACACGTGTGAGGGGATGTGTGCGTACACTAAAATTTATATAGATCGTGAGAAAGTGAAGTAATTTCATCTTAGATCCCAAAGAGATTTTCAATGCTTTCTAAACGGCCTCAATCGGAGCTTGTTCTTATTCATGTTGTTACTCTTAACTACTTCCCTCTTCTAGATGATGCCTATAATCAATTTCGTCACCGTATCTTCTCTAATGTGACACCAACACCCTATCGTAGACATCCGTATCTGGGGCGTCTAGGACCTGGATAGCATCGGGATGAAATAACCCATGCAAAACCGAACAGTAAAAACAAAAAAAAACTTGTGTTTTTTTTCATACTTGTTTGTTACTTTGGGTTAGTCGTTTTGGGGGTCGAGAGTTTCAACACGTGTGAGGGGATGAGTGCGTACATTAAAATTTATATAGATCGTGAGAAAGTGAAGTAATTTCATCTTAGATCCCAAAGAGATTTTCAATGCTTTCTAAACGGCCTCAATCGGAGCTTGTTCTTATTCATGTTGTTACTCTTAACTACTTCCCTCTTCTAGATGATGCCTATAATAAATTTCGTCACCGTATCTTCTCTAATGTGACACCAACACCCTATCGTAGACATCCGTATCAGGGGTGTCTAGGACCTGGATAGCATCGGGATGAAATAGCCCATGCAAAACCGAACAGTAAAAACAAAAAAACTTGTTTTTTTTGCATACTTGTTTGTTACTTTGGGTTAGTCATTTTGGGGGTCGAGAGTTTCAACACGTGTGAGGGGATGTGTGCGTACACTAAAATTTATATAGATCGTGAGAAAGTGAAGTAATTTCATCTTAGATCCCAAAGAGATTTTCAATGCTTTCTAAACGGCCTCAATCGGAGCTTGTTCTTATTCATGTTGTTACTATTAACTACTTCCCTCTTCTAGATGATGCCTATAATCAATTTCGTCACCGTATCTTCTCTAATGTGACACCAACACCCTATCGTAGACATCCGTATCTGGGGCGTCTAGGACCTGGATAGCATCGGGATGAAATAGCCCATGCAAAACCGAACAGTAAAAACAAAACAAAAAAACTTGTGTTTTTTGCATACTTGTTTGTTACTTTGGGTTAGTCGTTTTGGGGGTCGAGAGTTTCAACACGTGTGAGGGGATGTGTGCGTACATTAAAATTTATATAGATCGTGAGAAAGTGAAGTAATTTCATGTTAGATCCCAAAGATATTTTCAATGCTTTCTAAACGGCCTCAATCGGAGCTTGTTCTTATTCATGTTGTTACTCTTAACTACTTCCCTCTTCTAGATGATGCCTATAATCAATTTCGTCACCGTATCTTCTCTAATGTGACACCAACACCCTATCGTAGACATCCGTATCTGGGGCGTCTAGGACCTGGATAGCATCGGGATGAAATAACCCATGCAAAACCGAACAGTAAAAACAAAAAAAAACTTGTGTTTTTTTTCATACTTGTTTGTTACTTTGGGTTAGTCGTTTTGGGGTCGAGAGTTTCAACACGTGTGAGGGGATGAGTGCGTACATTAAAATTTATATAGATCGTGAGAAAGTGAAGTAATTTCATCTTAGATCCCAAAGAGATTTTCAATGCTTTCTAAACGGCCTCAATCGGAGCTTGTTCTTATTCATGTTGTTACTCTTAACTACTTCCCTCTTCTAGATGATGCCTATAATCAATTTCGTCACCGTATCTTCTCTAATGTGACACCAACACCCTATCGTAGACATCCGTATCAGGGGCGTCTAGGACCTGGATAGCATCGGGATGAAATAGCCCATGCAAAACCGAACAGTAAAAACAAAAAAACTTGTTTTTTGCATACTTGTTTGTTACTTTGGGTTAGTCATTTTGGGGGTCGAGAGTTTCAACACGTGTGAGGGGATGTGTGCGTACACTAAAATTTATATAGATCGTGAGAAAGTGAAGTAATTTCATCTTAGATCCCAAAGAGATTTTCAATGCTTTCTAAACGGCCTCAATCGGAGCTTGTTCTTATTCATGTTGTTACTCTTAACTACTTCCCTCTTCTAGATGATGCCTATAATCAATTTCGTCACCGTATCTTCTCTAATGTGACACCAACACCCTATCGTAGACATCCGTATCAGGGGCGTCTAGGACCTGGATAGCATCGGGATGAAATAGCCCATGCAAAACCGAACAGTAAAAACAAAAAAGACTTGTGTTTTTTGCATACTTGTTTGTTACTTTGGGTTAGTCATTTTGGGGGTCGAGAGTTTCAACACGTGTGAGGGGATGTGTGCGTACACTAAAATTTATATAGATCGTGAGAAAGTGAAGTAATTTCATCTTAGATCCCAAAGAGATTTTCAATGCTTTCTAAAAGGCCTCAATCGGAGCTTGTTCTTATTCATGTTGTTACTCTTAACTACTTCCCTCTTCTAGATGATGCCTATAATCAATTTCGTCACCGTATCTTCTCTAATGTGACACCAACACCCTATCGTAGACATCCGTATCTGGGGCGTCTAGGACCTGGATAGCATCGGGATGAAATAACCCATGCAAAACCGAACAGTAAAAACAAAAAAAACTTGTTTTTTTGCATACTTGTTTGTTACTTTGGGTTAGTCATTTTGGGGGTCGAGAGTTTCAACACGTGTGAGGGGATGTGTGCGTACACTAAAATTTATATAGATCGTGAGAAAGTGAAGTAATTTCATCTTAGATCCCAAAGAGATTTTCAATGCTTTCTAAACGGCCTCAATCGGAGCTTGTTCTTATTCATGTTGTTACTCTTAACTACTTCCCTCTTCTAGATGATGCCTATAATCAATTTCGTCACCGTATCTTCTCTAATGTGACACCAACACCCTATCGTAGACAGCCGTATCAGGGGCGTCTAGGACCTGGATAGCATCGGGATGAAATAGCCCATGCAAAACCGAACAGTAAAAACAAAAAAGACTTGTGTTTTTTGCATACTTGTTTGTTACTTTGGGTTAGTCATTTTGGGGGTCGAGAGTTTCAACACGTGTGAGGGGATGTGTGCGTTCACTAAAATTTATATAGATTGTGAGAAAGTGAAGTAATTTCATCTTAGATCCCAAAGAGATTTTCAATGCTTTCTAAACGGCCTCAATCGGAGCTTGTTCTTATTCATGTTGTTACTCTTAACTACTTCCCTCTTCTAGATGATGCCTATAATCAATTTCGTCACCGTATCTTCTCTAATGTGACACCAACACCCTCTCGTAGACATCCGTATCTGGGGCGTCTAGGACCTGGATAGCATCGGGATGAAATAACCCATGCAAAACCGAATAGTAAAAACAAAAAAAAAACTTGTGTTTTTTTCATACTTGTTTGTTACTTTGGGTTAGTCGTTTTGGGGGTCGAGAGTTTCAACACGTGTGAGGGGATGTGTGCGTACATTAAAATTTATATAGATTGTGAGAAAGTGAAGTAATTTCATCTTAGATCCCAAAGAGATTTTCAATGCTTTCTAAACGGCCTCAATCGGAGCTTGTTCTTATTCATGTTGTTACTCTTAACTACTTCCCTCTTCTAGATGATGCCTATAATCAATTTCGTCACCGTATCTTCTCTAATGTGACACCAACACCCTATCGTAGACATCCGTATCTGGGGCGTCTAGGACCTGGATAGCATCGGGATGAAATAGCCCATGCAAAACCGAACAGTAAAAACAAAAAAGACTTGTGTTTTTTGCATACTTGTTTGTTACTTTGGGTTAGTCATTTTGGGGGTCGAGAGTTTCAACACGTGTGAGGGGATGTGTGCGTACACTAAAATTTATATAGATCGTGAGAAAGTGAAGTAATTTCATCTTAGATCCCAAAGAGATTTTCAATGCTTTCTAAACGGCCTCAATCGGAGCTTGTTCTTATTCATGTTGTTACTCTTAACTACTTCCCTCTTCTAGATGATGCCTATAATCAATTTCATCACCGTATCTTCTCTAATGTGACACCAACACCCTATCGTAGACAGCCGTATCAGGGGCGTCTAGGACCTGGATAGCATCGGGATGAAATAGCCCATGCAAAACCGAACAGTAAAAACAAAAAAAACTTGTGTTTTTTTCATACTTGTTTGTTACTTTGGGTTAGTCGTTTGGGGGTCGAGAGTTTCAACACGTGTGAGGGGATGTGTGCGTACATTAAAATTTATATAGATCGTGAGAAAGTGAAGTAATTTCATCTTAGATCCTAAAGAGATTTTCAATGCTTTCTAAACGGCCTCAATCGGAGCTTGTTCTTATTCATGTTGTTACTCTTAACTACTTCCCTCTTCTAGATGATGCCTATAATCAATTTCGTCACCGTATCTTCTCTAATGTGACACCAACACCCTATCGTAGACATCCGTATCAGGGGCGTCTAGGACCTGGATAGCATCGGGATGAAATAACCCATGCAAAACCGAATAGTAAAAACAAAAAAAAAACTTGTGTTTTTTTCATACTTGTTTGTTACTTTGGGTTAGTCTTTTTGGGGGTCGAGAGTTTCAACACGTGTGAGGGGATGTGTGCGTACATTAAAATTTATATAGATTGTGAGAAAGTGAAGTAATTTCATCTTAGATCCCAAAGAGATTTTCAATGCTTTCTAAACGGCCTCAATCGGAGCTTGTTCTTATTCATGTTGTTACTCTTAAGTACTTCCCTCTTCTAGATGATGCCTATAATCAATTTCGTCACCGTATCTTCTCTAATGTGACACCAACACCCTATCGTAGACATCCGTATCAGGGGCGTCTAGGACCTGGATAGCATCGGGATGAAATAGCCCATGCAAAACCGAACAGTAAAAACAAAAAAGACTTGTGTTTTTTGCATACTTGTTTGTTACTTTGGGTTAGTCATTTTGGGGGTCGAGAGTTTCAACACGTGTGAGGGGATGTGTGCGTACACTAAAATTTATATAGATCGTGAGAAAGTGAAATAATTTCATCTTAGATCCCAAAGAGATTTTCAATGCTTTCTAAACGGCCTCAATCGGAGCTTGTTCTTATTCATGTTGTTACTCTTAACTACTTCCCTCTTCTAGATGATGCCTATAATCAATTTCGTCACCGTATCTTCTCTAATGTGACACCAACACCCTATCGTAGACATCCGTATCTGGGGCGTCTAGGACCTGGATAGCATCGGGATGAAATAACCCATGCAAAACCGAACGGTAAAAACAAAAAAACTTGTTTTTTTGCATACTTGTTTGTTACTTTGGGTTAGTCATTTTGGGGGTCGAGAGTTTCAACACGTGTGAGGGGATGTGTGCGTACACTAAAATTTATATAGATCGTGAGAAAGTGAAATAATTTCATCTTAGATCCCAAAGAGATTTTCAATGCTTTCTAAACGGCCTCAATCGGAGCTTGTTCTTATTCATGTTGTTACTCTTAACTACTTCCCTCTTCTAGATGATGCCTATAATCAATTTCGTCACCGTATCTTCTCTAATGTGACACCAACACCCTATCGTAGACATCCGTATCAGGGGCGTCTAGGACCTGGATAGCATCGGGATGAAATAGCCCATGCAAAACCGAACAGTAAAAACAATTTTTTGCATACTTGTTTGTTACTTTGGGTTAGTCATTTTGGGGGTCGAGAGTTTCAACACGTGTGAGGGGATGTGTGCGTACACTAAAATTTATATAGATCGTGAGAAAGTGAAGTAATTTCATCTTAGATCCCAAAGAGATTTTCAATGCTTTCTAAACGGCCTCAATCGGAGCTTGTTCTTATTCATGTTGTTACTCTTAACTACTTCCCTCTTCTAGATGATGCCTATAATCAATTTCGTCACCGTATCTTCTCTAATGTGACACCAACACCCTATCATAGACATCCGTATCAGGGCGTCTAGGACCTGGATAGCATCGGGATGAAATAGCCCATGCAAAACCGAACAGTAAAAACAAAAAAGACTTGTGTTTTTTGCATACTTGTTTGTTACTTTGGGTTAGTCATTTTGGGGGTCGAGAGTTTCAACACGTGTGCGGGGATGTGTGCGTACACTAAAATTTATATAGATCGTGAGAAAGTGAAGTAATTTCATCTTAGATCCCAAAGAGATTTTCAATGCTTTCTAAACGGCCTCAATCGGAGCTTGTTCTTATTCATGTTGTTACTCTTAACTACTTCCCTCTTCTAGATGATGCCTATAATCAATTTCGTCACCGTATCTTCTCTAATGTGACACCAACACCCTATCATAGACATCCGTATTTGGGCGTCTAGGACCTGGATAGCATCGGGATGAAATAACCCATGCAAAACCGAACAGTAAAAACAAAAAAAAACTTGTGTTTTTTTCATACTTGTTTGTTACTTTGGGTTAGTCGTTTTGGGGGTCGAGAGTTTCAACACGTGTGAGGGGATGTGTGCGTACATTAAAATTTATATAGATCGTGAGAAAGTGAAGTAATTTCATCTTAGATCCCAAAGAGATTTTCAATGCTTTCTAAACGGCCTCAATCGGAGCTTGTTCTTATTCATGTTGTTACTCTTAACTACTTCCCTCTTCTAGATGATGCCTATAATCAATTTCGTCACCGTATCTTCTCTAATGTGACACCAACACCCTATCGTAGACATCCGTATCAGGGGCGTCTAGGACCTGGATAGCATCGGGATGAAATATCCCATGCAAAACCGAACAGTAAAAAATAAAAAAAGACTTGTGTTTTTTGCATACTTGTTTGTTACTTTGGGTTAGTCATTTTGGGGGTCGAGAGTTTCAACACGTGTGAGGGGATGTGTGTGTACACTAAAATTTATATAGATCGTGAGAAAGTGAAGTAATTTCATCTTAGATCCCAAAGAGATTTTCAATGCTTTCTAAACGGCCTCAATCGGAGCTTGTTCTTATTCATGTTGTTACTCTTAACTACTTCCCTCTTCTAGATGATGCCTATAATCAATTTCGTCACCGTATCTTCTCTAATGTGACACCAACACCCTATCGTAGACATCCGTATCTGGGGCGTCTAGGACCTGGATAGCATCGGGATGAAATAACCCATGCAAAACCGAACAGTAAAAACAAAAAAAAACTTGTGTTTTTTTCATACTTGTTTGTTACTTTGGGTTAGTCGTTTTGGGGGTCGAGAGTTTCAACACGTGTGAGGGGATGTGTGCGTACATTAAAATTTATATAGATCGTGAGAAAGTGAAGTAATTTCATCTTAGATCCCAAAGAGATTTTCAATGCTTTCTAAACTGCCTGAATCGGAGCTTGTTCTTATTCATGTTGTTACTCTTAACTACTTCCCTCTTCTAGATGATGCCTATAATCAATTTCATCACCGTATCTTCTCTAATGTGACACCAACACCCTATCGTAGATATCCGTATCTGGGGCGTCTAGGACCTGGATAGCATCGGGATGAAATAACCCATGCAAAACCGAACAGTAAAAACAAAAAAAAAACTTGTTTTTTTTGCATACTTGTTTGTTACTTTGGGTTAGTCGTTTTGGGGGTCGAGAGTTTCAACACGTGTGAGGGGATGTGTGCGTACACTAAAATTTATATAGATCGTGAGAAAGTGAAGTAATTTCATCTTAGATCCCAAAGAGATTTTCAATGCTTTCTAAACGGCCTCAATCGGAGCTTGTTCTTATTCATGTTGTTACTCTTAACTACTTCCCTCTTCTAGATGATGCCTATAATCAATTTCGTCACCGTATCTTCTCTAATGTGACACCAACACCCTATCATAGACATCCGTATCTGGGGCATCTAGGACCTGGATAGCATCGGGATGAAATAACCCATGCAAAACCGAACAGTAAAAACAAAAAAAAACTTGTGTTTTTTTCATACTTGTTTGTTACTTTGGGTTAGTCGTTTTGGGGGTCGAGAGTTTCAACACGTGTGAGGGGATGTGTGCGTACATTAAAATTTATATAGATCGTGAGAAAGTGAAGTAATTTCATCTTAGATCCCAAAGAGATTTTCAATGCTTTCTAAACGGCCTCAATCGGAGCTTGTTCTTATTCATGTTGTTACTCTTAACTACTTCCCTCTTCTAGATGATGCCTATAATCAATTTCGTCACCGTATCTTCTCTAATGTGACACCAACACCCTATCATAGACATCCGTATCAGGGGCGTCTAGGACCTGGATAGCATCGGGATGAAATAGCCCATGCAAAACCGAACAGTAAAAAATAAAAAAAGACTTGTGTTTTTTGCATACTTGTTTGTTACTTTGGGTTAGTCATTTTGGGGGTCGAGAGTTTCAACACGTGTGAGGGGATGTGTGCGTACACTAAAATTTATATAGATCGTGAGAAAGTGAAGTAATTTCATCTTAGATCCCAAAGAGATTTTCAATGCTTTCTAAACGGCCTCAATCGGAGCTTGTTCTTATTCATGTTGTTACTCTTAACTACTTCCCTCTTCTAGATGATGCCTATAATCAATTTCGTCACCGTATCTTCTCTAATGTGACACCAACACCCTATCGTAGACATCCGTATCTGGGGCGTCTAGGACCTGGATAGCATCGGGATGAAATAACCCATGCAAAACCGAACAGTAAAAACAAAAAAAAAACTTGTGTTTTTTTCATACTTGTTTGTTACTTTGGGTTAGTCGTTTTGGGGGTCGAGAGTTTCAACACGTGTGAGGGGATGTGTGCGTACATTAAAATTTATATAGATCGTGAGAAAGTGAAGTAATTTCATCTTAGATCCCAAAGAGATTTTCAATGCTTTCTAAACTGCCTGAATCGGAGCTTGTTCTTATTCATGTTGTTACTCTTAACTACTTCCCTCTTCTAGATGATGCCTATAATCAATTTCGTCACCGTATCTTCTCTAATGTGACACCAACACCCTATCGTAGATATCCGTATCTGGGGCGTCTAGGACCTGGATAGCATCGGGATGAAATAACCCATGCAAAACCGAACAGTAAAAAAAAAAAAAAGTGTTTTTTTTTGCATACTTGTTTGTTACTTTGGGTTAGTCGTTTTGGGGGTCGAGAGTTTCAACACGTGTGAGGGGATGTGTGCGTACACTAAAATTTATATAGATCGTGAGAAAGTGCAGTAATTTCATCTTAGATCCCAAAGAGATTTTCAATGCTTTCTAAACGGCCTCAATCGGAGCTTGTTCTTATTCATGTTGTTACTCTTAACTACTTCCCTCTTCTAGATGATGCCTATAATCAATTTCGTCACCGTATCTTCTCTAATGTGACACCAACACCCTATCGTAGACATCCGTATCTGGGGCGTCTAGGACCTGGATAGCATCGGGATGAAATAGCCCATGCAAAACCGAACAGTAAAAACAAAAAAAACTTGTGTTTTTTGCATACTTGTTTGTTACTTTGGGTTAGTCGTTTTGGGGGTCGAGAGTTTCAGCACGTGTGAGGGGATGTGTGCGTACACTAAAATTTATATAGATCGTGAGAAAGTGAAGTAATTTCATCTTAGATCCCAAAGAGATTTTCAATGCTTTCTAAACGGCCTCAATCGGAGCTTGTTCTTATTCATGTTGTTACTCTTAACTACTTCCCTCTTCTAGATGATGCCTATAATCAATTTCGTCACCGTATCTTCTCTAATGTGACACCAACACCCTATCGTAGACATCCGTATTTGGGCGTCTAGGACCTGGATAGCATCGGGATGAAATAACCCATGCAAAACCGAACAGTAAAAACAAAAAAAAACTTGTGTTTTTTTCATACTTGTTTGTTACTTTGGGTTAGTCGTTTTGGGGGTCGAGAGTTTCAACACATGTGAGGGGATGTGTGCGTACATTAAAATTTATATAGATCGTGAGAAAGTGAAGTAATTTCATCTTAGATCCCAAAGAGATTTTCA
Source organism: Lolium perenne (assembly GCF_019359855.2). Lineage (NCBI taxonomy): Eukaryota > Viridiplantae > Streptophyta > Magnoliopsida > Poales > Poaceae > Lolium > Lolium perenne. The sequence continues at coordinate 265,346,735 of NC_067248.2, forward strand.
ATGCTTTCTAAACTGCCTGAATCGGAGCTTGTTCTTATTCATGTTGTTACTCTTAACTACTTCCCTCTTCTAGATGATGCCTATAATCAATTTCGTCACCGTATCTTCTCTAATGTGACACCAACACCCTATCGTAGATATCCGTATCTGGGGCGTCTAGGACCTGGATAGCATCGGGATGAAATAACCCATGCAAAACCGAACAGTAAAAACAAAAAAAAACTTGTTTTTTTTGCATACTTGTTTGTTACTTTGGGTTAGTCGTTTTGGGGGTCGAGAGTTTCAACACGTGTGAGGGGATGTGTGCGTACACTAAAATTTATATAGATCGTGAGAAAGTGAAGTAATTTCATCTTAGATCCCAAAGAGATTTTCAATGCTTTCTAAACGGCCTCAATCGGAGCTTGTTCTTATTCATGTTGTTACTCTTAACTACTTCCCTCTTCTAGATGATGCCTATAATCAATTTCGTCACCGTATCTTCTCTAATGTGACACCAACACCCTATCGTAGACATCCGTATCAGGGCGTCTAGGACCTGGATAGCATCGGGATGAAATAGCCCATGCAAAACCGAACAGTAAAAACAAAAAAGACTTGTGTTTTTTGCATACTTGTTTGTTACTTTGGGTTAGTCATTTTGGGGGTCGAGAGTTTCAACACGTGTGAGGGGATGTGTGCGTACACTAAAATTTATATAGATCGTGAGAAAGTGAAGTAATTTCATCTTAGATCCCAAAGAGATTTTCAATGCTTTCTAAACGGCCTCAATCGGAGCTTGTTCTTATTCATGTTGTTACTCTTAACTACTTCCCTCTTCTAGATGATGCCTATAATCAATTTCATCACCGTATCTTCTCTAATGTGACACCAACACCCTATCATAGACATCCGTATCTGGGGCGTCTAGGACCTGGATAGCATCGGGATGAAATAACCCATGCAAAACCGAACAGTAAAAACAAAACAAAACTTGTGTTTTTTTCATACTTGTTTGTTACTTTGGGTTAGTCGTTTTGGGGGTCGAGAGTTTCAACACGTGTGAGGGGATGTGTGCGTACATTAAAATTTATATAGATCGTGAGAAAGTGAAGTAATTTCATCTTAGATCCCAAAGAGATTTTCAATGCTTTCTAAACGGCCTCAATCGGAGCTTGTTCTTATTCATGTTGTTACTCTTAACTACTTCCCTCTTCTAGATGATGCCTATAATCAATTTCGTCACCGTATCTTCTCTAATGTGACACCAACACCCTATCGTAGACATCCGTATCTGGGGCGTCTAGGACCTGGATAGCATCGGGATGAAATAACCCATGCAAAACCGAACAGTAAAAACAAAAAAAAACTTGTGTTTTTTTCATACTTGTTTGTTACTTTGGGTTAGTCGTTTTGGGGGTTGAGAGTTTCAACACGTGTGAGGGGATGTGTGCGTACATTAAAATTTATATAGATCATGAGAAAGTGAAGTAATTTCATCTTAGATCCCAAAGAGATTTTCAATGCTTTCTAAACTGCCTGAATCGGAGCTTGTTCTTATTCATGTTGTTACTCTTAACTACTTCCCTCTTCTAGATGATGCCTATAATCAATTTCGTCACCGTATCTTCTCTAATGTGACACCAACACCCTATCGTAGATATCCGTATCTGGGGCGTCTAGGACCTGGATAGCATCGGGATGAAATAACCCATGCAAAACCGAACAGTAAAAACAAAAAAAACTTGTTTTTTTTGCATACTTGTTTGTTACTTTGGGTTAGTCGTTTTGGGGGTCGAGAGTTTCAACACGTGTGAGGGGATGTGTGCGTACACTAAAATTTATATAGATCGTGAGAAAGTGCAGTAATTTCATCTTAGATCCCAAAGAGATTTTCAATGCTTTCTAAATGGCCTCAATCGGAGCTTGTTCTTATTCATGTTGTTACTCTTAACTACTTCCCTCTTCTAGATGATGCCTATAATCAATTTCGTCACCGATCTTCTCTAATGTGACACCAACACCCTATCGTAGACATCCGTATCTGGGGCGTCTAGGACCTGGATAGCATCGGGATGAAATAGCCCATGCAAAACCGAACAGTAAAAACAAAAAAAAACTTGTGTTTTTTGCATACTTGTTTGTTACTTTGGGTTAGTCGTTTTGGGGGTCGAGAGTTTCAACACGTGTGAGGGGATGTGTGCGTACACTAAAATTTATATAGATCATGAGAAAGTGAAGTAATTTCATCTTAGATCCCAAAGAGATTTTCAATGCTTTCTAAACGGCCTCAATCGGAGCTTGTTCTTATTCATGTTGTTACTCTTAACTACTTCCCTCTTCTAGATGATGCCTATAATCAATTTCGTCACCGTATCTTCTCTAATGTGACACCAACACCCTATCGTAGACATCCGTATCTGGGGCGTCTAGGACCTGGATAGCATCGGGATGAAATAACCCATGCAAAACCGAACAGTAAAAACAAAAAAAAAACTTGTGTTTTTTTCATACTTGTTTGTTACTTTGGGTTAGTCGTTTTGGGGGTCGAGAGTTTCAACACGTGTGAGGGGATGTGTGCGTACATTAAAATTTATATAGATCGTGAGAAAGTGAAGTAATTTCATCTTAGATCCCAAAGAGATTTTCAATGCTTTCTAAAGCTGCACGAATCGGAGCTTGTTCTTATTCATGTTGTTACTCTTAACTACTTCCCTCTTCTAGATGATGCCTATAATCAATTTCGTCACCGTATCTTCTCTAATGTGACACCAACACCCTATCGTAGATATCCGTATCTGGGGCGTCTAGGACCTGGATAGCATCGGGATGAAATAACCCATGCAAAACCGAACAGTAAAAACAAAAAAAAAACTTGTTTTTTTTGCATACTTGTTTGTTACTTTGGGTTAGTCGTTTTGGGGGTCGAGAGTTTCAGCACGTGTGAGGGGATGTGTGCGTACACTAAAATTTATATAGATCGTGAGAAAGTGCAGTAATTTCATCTTAGATCCCAAAGAGATTTTCAATGCTTTCTAAACGGCCTCAATCGGAGCTTGTTCTTATTCATGTTGTTACTCTTAACTACTTCCCTCTTCTAGATGATGCCTATAATCAATTTCGTCACCGTATCTTCTCTAATGTGACACCAACACCCTATCGTAGACATCCGTATCCGGGCGTCTAGGACCTGGATAACATCGGGATGAAATAACCCATGCAAAAAACCGAACTTTAAAAAAAAAAAAAAACTTGTGTTTTTTGCATACTTGTTTGTTACTTTGGGTTAGTCGTTTTGGGGTCGAGAGTTTCAACACGTGTGAGGGGATGTGTGCGTACACAAAAATTTATATAGATCGTGAGAAAGTGAAGTAATTTCATCTTAGATCCCAAAGAGATTTTCAATGCTTTCTAAACGGCCTCAATCGGAGCTTGTTCTTATTCATGTTGTTACTCTTAACTACTTCCCTCTTCTAGATGATGCCTATAATCAATTTCATCACCGTATCTTCTCTAATGTGACACCAACACCCTATCGTAGACATCCGTATCTGGGGCGTCTAGGACCTGGATAGCATCGGGATGAAATAGCCCATGCAAAACCGAACAGTAAAAACAAAAAAAAAAAACTTGTGTTTTTTGCATACTTGTTTGTTACTTTGGGTTAGTCGTTTTGGGGGTCGAGAGTTTCAACACGTGTGAGGGGATGTGTGCGTACACTAAAATTTATATAGATCGTGAGAAAGTGAAGTAATTTCATCTTAGATCCCAAAGAGATTTTCAATGCTTTCTAAACGGCCTCAATCGGAGCTTGTTCTTATTCATGTTGTTACTCTTAACTACTTCCCACCTCTAGATGATGCCTATAATCAATTTCGTCACCGTATCTTCTCTAATGTGACACCAACACCCTATCATAGACATCCGTATCTGGGGCGTCTAGGACCTGGATAGCATCGGGATGAAATAGCCCATGCAAAACCGAACAGTAAAAACAAAAAAAACTTGTTTTTTTTGCATACTTGTTTGTTACTTTGGGTTAGTCATTTTGGGGGTCGAGAGTTTCAACACGTGTGAGGGGATGTGTGCGTACACTAAAATTTATATAGATCGTGAGAAAGTGAAGTAATTTCATCTTAGATCCCAAAGAGATTTTCAATGCTTTCTAAACGGCCTCAATCGGAGCTTGTTCTTATTCATGTTGTTACTCTTAACTACTTCCCTCTTCTAGATGATGCCTATAATCAATTTCGTCACCGTATCTTCTCTAATGTGACACCAACACCCTATCGTAGACATCCGTATCTGGGGCGTCTAGGACCTGGATAGCATCGGGATGAAATAGCCCATGCAAAACCGAACAGTAAAAACAAAAAAAAACTTGTGTTTTTTGCATACTTGTTTGTTACTTTGGGTTAGTCGTTTTGGGGGTCGAGAGTTTCAACCCGTGTGAGGGGATGTGTGCGTACATTAAAATTTATATAGATCGTGAGAAAGTGAAGTAATTTCATCTTAGATCCCAAAGAGATTTTCAATGCTTTCTAAACGGCCTCAATCGGAGCTTGTTCTTATTCATGTTGTTACTCTTAACTACTTCCCTCTTCTAGATGATGCCTATAATCAATTTCGTCACCGTATCTTCTCTAATGTGACACCAACACCCTATCTTAGACATCCGTATCAGGGGCGTCTAGGACCTGGATAGCATCGGGATGAAATAGCCCATGCAAAACCGAACGGTAAAAACAAATTTTTTTTGCATACTTGTTTGTTACTTTGGGTTAGTCATTTTGGGGGTCGAGAGTTTCAACACGTGTGAGGGGATGTGTGCGTACACTAAAATTTATATAGATCGTGAGAAAGTGAAGTAATTTCATCTTAGATCCCAAAGAGATTTTCAATGCTTTCTAAACGGCCTCAATCGGAGCTTGTTCTTATTCATGTTGTTACTCTTAACTACTTCGCTCTTCTAGATGATGCCTATAATCAATTTCGTCACCGTATCTTCTCTAATGTGACACCAACACCCTATCGTAGACATCCGTATCTGAGGCGTCTAGGACCTGGATAGCATCGGGATGAAATAACCCATGCAAAACCGAACAGTAAAAACAAAAAAAAAACTTGTGTTTTTTTCATACTTGTTTGTTACTTTGGGTTAGTCGTTTTGGGGGTCGAGAGTTTCTCTAACGTCAAGCGTTGCCTGTGGAATAGATCGTCCACTACTACTTCGCTTCCGCTACTATTTGTGATGTTGAACAATATATTCGTGTAATATTGGATCATGTGATCTATGGTTGTAAGACAATATGTGTTGTAATAAATGATGACTCTATGCTACTTACTATTATGTCTCGCAAAAACATTATTCCTGGGATTGCGATGTACGGCATAATAGGCATCTGGACTTAAAAGTCCAGGTGTTTGACAGTTTCAACACGTGTGAGGGGATGTGTGCGTACATTAAAATTTATATAGATCGTGAGAAAGTGAAGTAATTTCATCTTAGATCCCAAAGAGATTTTCAATGCTTTCTAAACTGCCTGAATCGGAGCTTGTTCTTATTCATGTTGTTACTCTTAACTACTTCCCTCTTCTAGATGATGCCTATAATCAATTTCGTCACCGTATCTTCTCTAATGTGACACCAACACCCTATCGTAGATATCCGTATCTGGGGCGTCTAGGACCTGGATAGCATCGGGATGAAATAACCCATGCAAAACCGAACAGTAAAAACAAAAAAAAACTTGTTTTTTTTGCATACTTGTTTGTTACTTTGGGTTAGTAGTTGTGGGGTTCGAGAGTTTCAACACGTGTGAGGGGATGTGTGCGTACACTAAAATTTATATAGATCGTGAGAAAGTGCAGTAATTTCATCTTAGATCCCAAAGAGATTTTCAATGCTTTCTAAACGTCCTCAATCGGAGCTTGTTCTTATTCATGTTGTTACTCTTAACTACTTCCCTCTTCTAGATGATGCCTATAATCAATTTCGTCACCGTATCTTCTCTAATGTGACACCAACACCCTATCGTAGACATCCGTATCTGGGGCGTCTAGGACCTGGATAGCATCGGGATGAAATAGCCCATGCAAAACCGAACAGTAAAAACAAAAAAAAAACTTGTGTTTTTTGCATACTTGTTTGTTACTTTGGGTTAGTCGTTTTGGGGGTCGAGAGTTTCAGCACGTGTGAGGGGATGTGTGCGTACACTAAAATTTATATAGATCGTGAGAAAGTGCAGTAATTTCATCTTAGATCCCAAAGAGATTTTCAATGCTTTCTAAACGGCCTCAATCGGAGCTTGTTCTTATTCATGTTGTTACTCTTAACTACTTCCCTCTTCTAGATGATGCCTATAATCAATTTCGTCACCGTATCTTCTCTAATGTGACACCAACACCCTATCTTAGACATCCGTATCGGGCGTCTAGGACCTGGATAACATCGGGATGAAATAGCCCATGCAAAACCGAGCAGTAAAAACAAAAAAACTTGTGTTTTTTGCATACTTGTTTGTTACTTTGGGTTGGTTAGTCATTTTGGGGGTCGAGAGTTTCAACACGTGTGAGGGGATGTGTGCGTACACTAAAATTTATATAGATCGTGAGAAAGTGAAGTAATTTCATCTTAGATCCCAAAGAGATTTTCAATGCTTTCTAAACGGCCTCAATCGGAGCTTGTTCTTATTCATGTTGTTACTCTTAACTACTTCCCTCTTCTAGATGATGCCTATAATCAATTTCGTCACCGTATCTTCTCTAATGTGACACCAACACCCTATCGTAGACATCCGTATCTGGGGCGTCTAGGACCTGGATAGCATCGGGATGAAATAACCCATGCAAAACCGAACAGTAAAAACAAAAAAAAAACTTGTGTTTTTTGCATACTTGTTTGTTACTTTGGGTTAGTCGTTTTGGGGGTCGAGAGTTTCAACACGTGTGAGGGGATGTGTGCGTACATTAAAATTTATATAGATCGTGAGAAAGTGAAGTAATTTCATCTTAGATCCCAAAGAGATTTTCAATGCTTTCTAAACGGCCTCAATCGGAGCTTGTTCTTATTCATGTTGTTACTCTTAACTACTTCCCTCTTCTAGATGATGCCTATAATCAATTTCGTCACCGTATCTTCTAATGTGACACCAACACCCCCATCGTGAGATATCCGTGATTCAAGGCTTAGACCGATAACATCGTGATGAAATAACTCATAAACCTAATAAGAAAACAAAAAAAACTTGTTTTTTGCATACTTGTTTGTTACTTTGGGTTAGTCGCTTAATGAGAGTTTCAAAGACGTAGGGATGTGCGCACTAAAATTTATATAGATCGAGAAAGTGCATCATCTTTAGATCCCAGTGAGATTTTCAATGCTAAACGCCTTAATTTAGCTTGTCTTTATTCGCGTTGTTACTTTAATCTACTTCTTCTAGATGATGCCTATAATCAATTTCGCTACCGATTCTTCTCTAATGTGACACCAACACCTCATCGTAGACATCCGACTGGGCGTTTAGGACCGGATGCATCGATGAATATCCTAGCGTGAAATCAACAAGAAACAAAAACTTGTTTTGTATACTTGTTGTTACTTTGCTAGTCGCTTTGGGGCCTGTAGAGTTTCAACATCGCAGTGAGATGTGTGCGTATAACAAAAATTTATATATTCGTGAAAGCGGAAGTAATCATCCGGATCCCAAAGAGATTTTCAATGCTTTCTAAACGGCCTTGTTCCAGCTTGTTTTGTCTGTTGTTACCTTAACTACTTCCTCTTTCTAGATGATGCCTATAATCAATTTCATCACCGATTTTCTTCTAATGTGACACCAACACCCTATCGTAGACATCCTAGATTCTGCCGTTCGAATTGATAGCATCGATGAATAGCCTAAGGGAACCGTAATGTTAAAAACAAAAAAACTTTGTGTTTTTGCATACCTGTTTGTTACTGGGCGGTCAAGCTTAAAATGAGTTTCAACACGTAGAGGGATGCGCAAGATAATTAAAATTTTTATGCTATAGATCATGAGAAAGCGGAAGTAATTTCATCTTAGGATCCCAAAGAGATTTCAACGCTTTCTAAACTACTTCACCTGAGCTTTCTTGTTCTTATTCATGTTGTTACTTCAACTACTTCCTCACCTCTAGATGATGCTTCATAATCAATTTCTGGTCAGATTCTCTAATGTGGACACCAACACCCTATCATGTATTATCCTATCCGGGGCTAGCCTAGGACTCGGATAGCATCTGATGAAATAATTTTATAAAACCGAACAGCAGCAAACAACAAAAAACCTGTTTTTTTGTACATTTGTTGTTACTTTAAGCAATATTTTGGGGGTCGAGTTCGTACCACGCAGTGAGGGAGATGTGCGTATTACCCAAATTTATATAGATCGGGAGAGTAAAGTACTTTATCTTAGATCCCAAAGAGAGATTTTCAATGCTTTCAAACGCTCAATCGGAGCTTGTTCTTATTCATGTTGTTTTAACTACTTCTCTTTCTAGGATGATGCCTATAATCACTTAGCCACCAGATCTTCTAATGTGACACCAACACCCTATCAGACATCCGATTCAAATACTAGGACTGACAGCACGGATGAAATAGCCTTAATAAACCTAATAAAGAAATGAAAAAACAGGTTTTTTGTATACGTTGTTACTTTGGTTAATGTTTAGGGGTCGAGAGGTTTCAAACCTTCGTGAGGGGATGTAAAGGACATTAAAATTTTCTTATATAGATCGAGAAAGTGAAGTAATTTCATCTTAGATCCCAAAGAGAGATTTTCAATGTTTTCAAACGCCTCGACTGAGCTTGTCTATTCGCGTTGTTACCTTAACTACTTCCTCTTCTAGATGATGCCTATAATCAATTTCACAATGATCTTCTCTAATGGACACCAACACCCCATCTTAGACATCCAGATCAGTATGCCTAGGACTCCTGATAGCATCGATGAAATAGCCCATGCAAACCAACAAGAAAAACAAAAACTTGTTTTTTGCATACTTGTTTGTTACTTAAGGTCATTTGGGGTCGAGAGTTTTAACACGTGGTGAGGGGATGTGCGTATACTAAAATTTATATAGATCGTGGAGAAAGTGAAGTAATTTCATCTTAGATCCTGTGATATTTTCATTTGCTTTCTTAAATCCAAGCTCAATCTGAGCTTGTTCATTCATGTTGTTACTTCTTAATTACTTGGTTTAGATGATGCCTATAATCACTTCCACAATTGATCTTCTAATGACACCAACACTATCAGAGACATCCGACTGGGCTGTCAGACCGATAGCATCGGATGAAATAACTCCATGAAACTTAATAGAACAAAAAAACTTTGTGTTTTTTCATACTTGTTTGTTACTTTGGGTTAGTCGCTTTTGTATCGAGAGTTTTCAACGCCAAGCGCTGTCTGTGGGAATAGATCCCATCACTACTTCGCCTCCGCTACTATTTGTGATGTTGAACAATATGGTTTCGTAATATTGGATCATGGATCTATGGTTGTAAGACAATATGTTATAATAAATGATGACTCTATGCTACTTACTATTATGTCTCAAAACATTATTCCTGGATTACGGCGTACTGATATAGTAATCGATTCTAAAAGTCCAAAATACGCTAACATCGCGAGGGGATGTGTAAGCATATTGCACTTACAGGATCGTGAGAAAGTGGAAGTGTAATTTCATCTTGATCCCAAAGAGATTTCTTTACGTTTAAACACCAATCTGAGCTTGTTCTTGGTCTGTGTTGTTACTCTTAACTACTCTCTAGATGATGCCTATAATCAATTTCGCCAAATGATTCTCTCTAATGCGACACCAACACCCCCATCAGATATCCCAGATTCAAGGTCAGGGACTCGATAGCATCGGATGAAATAACCCATGCAAAATCAATAAGAAAAACAAAAAAACTTGTTTTTTTCGGTACTTGTTTAGCACATTTAAGTTAGTCGCTTTGGGGTCGAAAGCCAACACGTGAGGGGATGTGCGACACCAAAATTTTCTATATAGATCGTGAGAAAGTGCATCATCTTAGGATCCTGAAGAGATTAACAAGTTTTCTAAACGCCCCCTAACTGAGAGCTTGTTCTTATTCATGTTGTTACTCTTAACTACTTCTAGATGATGCCTATAATCAATTTCGTCACCGTATCTTCTCTAATGTGACACCAACACCCTATCGTAGACATCCGTATCTGGGGCGTCTAGGACCTGGATAGCATCGGGATGAAATAGCCCATGCAAAACCGAACAGTAAAAACAAAAAAAACTTGTTTTTTGCATACTTGTTTGTTACTTTGGGTTAGTCGTTTTGGGGGTCGAGAGTTTCAACACGTGTGAGGGGATGTGTGCGTACACTAAAATTTATATAGATCGTGAGAAAGTGAAGTAATTTCATCTTAGATCCCAAAGAGATTTTCAATGCTTTCTAAACGTCCTCAATCGGAGCTTGTTCTTATTCATGTTGTTACTCTTAACTACTTCCCTCTTCTAGATGATGCCTATAATCAATTTCGTCACCGTATCTTCTCTAATGTGACACCAACACCCTATCGTAGACATCCGTATCTGGGGCGTCTAGGACCTGGATAGCATCGGGATGAAATAGCCCATGCAAAACCGAACAGTAAAAAAAACAAAAAAAAACTTGTGTTTTTTGCATACTTGTTTGTTACTTTGGGTTAGTCGTTTTGGGGGTCGAGAGTTTCAGCACGTGTGAGGGGATGTGTGCGTACACTAAAATTTATATAGATCGTGAGAAAGTGCAGTAATTTCATCTTAGATCCCAAAGAGATTTTCAATGCTTTCTAAACGGCCTCAATCGGAGCTTGTTCTTATTCATGTTGTTACTCTTAACTACTTCCCTCTTCTAGATGATGCCTATAATCAATTTCGTCACCGTATCTTCTCTAATGTGACACCAACACCCTATCTTAGACATCCGTATCAGGGGCGTCTAGGACCTGGATAGCATCGGGATGAAATAGCCCATGCAAAACCGAACAGTAAAAACAATTTTTTGCATACTTGTTTGTTACTTTGGGTTAGTCATTTTGGGGGTCGAGAGTTTCAACACGTGTGAGGGGATGTGTGCGTACACTAAAATTTATATAGATCGTGAGAAAGTGAAGTAATTTCATCTTAGATCCCAAAGAGATTTTCAATGCTTTCTAAACGGCCTCAATCGGAGCTTGTTCTTATTCATGTTGTTACTCTTAACTACTTCCCTCTTCTAGATGATGCCTATAATCAATTTCGTCACCGTATCTTCTCTAATGTGACACCAACACCCTATCGTAGACATCCGTATCTGGGGCGTCTAGGACCTGGATAGCATCGGGATGAAATAACCCATGCAAAACCGAACAGTAAAAACAAAAAAAACTTGTGTTTTTTTCATACTTGTTTGTTACTTTGGGTTAGTCGTTTTGGGGGTCGAGAGTTTCAACACGTGTGAGGGGATGTGTGCGTACATTAAAATTTATATAGATCGTGAGAAAGTGAAGTAATTTCATCTTAGATCCCAAAGAGATTTTCAATGCTTTCTAAACTGCCTGAATCGGAGCTTGTTCTTATTCATGTTGTTACTCTTAACTACTTCCCTCTTCTAGATGATGCCTATAATCAATTTCGTCACCGTATCTTCTCTAATGTGACACCAACACCCTATCGTAGACATCCGTATCGGGGCGTCTAGGACCTGGATAGCATCGGGATGAAATAACCCATGCAAAACCGAACAGTAAAAACAAAAAAAAACTTGTGTTTTTTGCATACTTGTTTGTTACTTTGGGTTAGTCGTTTTGGGGGTCGAGAGTTTCAACACGTGTGAGGGGATGTGTGCGTACACTAAAATTTATATAGATCGTGAGAAAGTGCAGTAATTTCATCTTAGATCCCAAAGAGATTTTCAATGCTTTCTAAACGTCCTCAATCGGAGCTTGTTCTTATTCATGTTGTTACTCTTAACTACTTCCCTCTTCTAGATGATGCCTATAATCAATTTCGTCACCGTATCTTCTCTAATGTGACACCAACACCCTATCGTAGACATCCGTATGCAGGGCGTCTAGGACCTGGATAGCATCGGGATGAAATAGCCCATGCAAAACCGAACAGTAAAAACAAAAAAAAAACTTGTGTTTTTTGCATACTTGTTTGTTACTTTGGGTTAGTCGTTTTGGGGGTCGAGAGTTTCAGCACGTGTGAGGGGATGTGTGCGTACACTAAAATTTATATAGATCGTGAGAAAGTGCAGTAATTTCATCTTAGATCCCAAAGAGATTTTCAATGCTTTCTAAACGGCCTCAATCGGAGCTTGTTCTTATTCATGTTGTTACTCTTAACTACTTCCCTCTTCTAGATGATGCCTATAATCAATTTCGTCACCGTATCTTCTCTAATGTGACACCAACACCCTATCTTAGACATCCGTATCAGGGGCGTCTAGGACCTGGATAGCATCGGGATGAAATAGCCCATGCAAAACCGAACAGTAAAAACAAAAAAAACTTGTTTTTTTTGCATACTTGTTTGTTACTTTGGGTTAGTCATTTTGGGGGTCGAGAGTTTCAACACGTGTGAGGGGATGTGTGCGTACACTAAAATTTATATAGATCGTGAGAAAGTGAAGTAATTTCATCTTAGATCCCAAAGAGATTTTCAATGCTTTCTAAACGGCCTCAATCGGAGCTTGTTCTTATTCATGTTGTTACTCTTAACTACTTCCCTCTTCTAGATGATGCCTATAATCAATTTCGTCACCGTATCTTCTCTAATGTGACACCAACACCCTATCGTAGACATCCGTATCTGGGGCGTCTAGGACCTGGATAGCATCGGGATGAAATAACCCATGCAAAACCGAACAGTAAAAACAAAAAAAAAACTTGTGTTTTTTTCATACTTGTTTGTTACTTTGGGTTAGTCGTTTTGGGGGTCGAGAGTTTCAACACGTGTGAGGGGATGTGTGCGTACATTAAAATTTATATAGATCGTGAGAAAGTGAAGTAATTTCATCTTAGATCCCAAAGAGATTTTCAATGCTTTCTAAACTGCCTGAATCGGAGCTTGTTCTTATTCATGTTGTTACTCTTAACTACTTCCCTCTTCTAGATGATGCCTATAATCAATTTCGTCACCGTATCTTCTCTAATGTGACACCAACACCCTATCGTAGACATCCGTATCATGGGCGTCTAGGACCTGGATAGCATCGGGATGAAATAACCCATGCAAAACCGAACAGTAAAAACAAAAAAAAAACTTGTGTTTTTTTCATACTTGTTTGTTACTTTGGGTTAGTCGTTTTGGGGGTCGAGAGTTTCAACACGTGTGAGGGGATGTGTGCGTACACTAAAATTTATATAGATCGTGAGAAAGTGCAGTAATTTCATCTTAGATCCCAAAGAGATTTTCAATGCTTTCTAAACGTCCTCAATCGGAGCTTGTTCTTATTCATGTTGTTACTCTTAACTACTTCCCTCTTCTAGATGATGCCTATAATCAATTTCGTCACCGTATCTTCTCTAATGTGACACCAACACCTATCGTAGACATCCGTATCTGGGCGTCTAGGACCGGGATAGCATCGGGTTGCAATAGCCCATGCAAAACCGCACCTTAAAAAAAAAAAAAAAAACTTGTGTTTTTTGCATACTTGTTTGTTACTTTGGGTTAGTCGTTTTGGGGGTCGTGAGTTTCAACACGTGTGAGGGGATGTGTGCGTACACTAAAATTTATATAGATCGTGAGAAAGTGCAGTAATTTCATCTTAGATCCCAAAGAGATTTTCAATGCTTTCTAAACGGCCTCAATCGGAGCTTGTTCTTATTCATGTTGTTACTCTTAACTACTTCCCTCTTCTAGATGATGCCTATAATCAATTTCGTCACCGTATCTTCTCTAATGTGACACCAACACCCTATCTTAGACATCCGTATCAAGGGAGTCTAGGACCTGGATAGAATGGTGATGAAATCGCCCATGAAAAACCTAACACTAAAAACAAAAAAAACTTGTTTTTTTTGCATACTTGTTTGTTACTTTGGGTTAGTCATTTTGGGGTCGAGAGTTTCAACACGTGTGAGGGGATGTGTGCGTACACTAAAATTTATATAGATCGTGAGAAAGTGAAGTAATTTCATCTTAGATCCCAAAGAGATTTTCAATGCTTTCTAAACGGCCTCAATCGGAGCTTGTTCTTATTCATGTTGTTACTCTTAACTACTTCCCTCTTCTAGATGATGCCTATAATCAATTTCGTCACCGTATCTTCTCTAATGTGACACCAACACCCTATCGTAGACATCCGTATCAGTGGCGTCTAGGACCTGGATAGCATCGGGATGAAATAACCCAGGCAAAACCGAACAGTAAAAACAAAAAAAAAACTTGTGTTTTTTGCATACTTGTTTGTTACTTTGGGTTAGTCGTTTTGGGGGTCGAGAGTTTCAACACGTGTGAGGGGATGTGTGCGTACATTAAAATTTATATAGATCGTGAGAAAGTGAAGTAATTTCATCTTAGATCCCAAAGAGATTTTCAATGCTTTCTAAACGGCCTGAATCGGAGCTTGTTCTTATTCATGTTGTTACTCTTAACTACTTCCCTCTTCTAGATGATGCCTATAATCAATTTCGTCACCGTATCTTCTCTAATGTGACACCAACACCCTATCGTAGACATCCGTATCTGGGGCGTCTAGGACCTGGATAGCATCGGGATGAAATAACCCATGCAAAACCGAACAGTAAAAACAAAAAAAACTTGTGTTTTTTTCATACTTGTTTGTTACTTTGGGTTAGTCATTTTGGGGGTCGAGAGTTTCAACACGTGTGAGGGGATGTGTGCGTACACTAAAATTTATATAGATCGTGAGAAAGTGAAGTAATTTCATCTTAGATCCCAAAGAGATTTTCAATGCTTTCTAAACGTCCTCAATCGGAGCTTGTTCTTATTCATGTTGTTACTCTTAACTACTTCCCTCTTCTAGATGATGCCTATAATCAATTTCGTCACCGTATCTTCTCTAATGTGACACCAACACCCTATCGTAGACATCCGTATCTGGGGCGTCTAGGACCTGGATAGCATCGGGATGAAATAGCCCATGCAAAACCGAACAGTAAAAACAAAAAAAACTTGTGTTTTTGCATACTTGTTTGTTACTTTGGGTTAGTCGTTTTGGGGGTCGAGAGTTTCAACACGTGTGAGGGGATGTGTGCGTACACTAAAATTTATATAGATCGTGAGAAAGTGAAGTAATTTCATCTTAGATCCCAAAGAGATTTTCAATGCTTTCTAAACGGCCTCAATCGGAGCTTGTTCTTATTCATGTTGTTACTCTTAACTACTTCCCTCTTCTAGATGATGCCTATAATCAATTTCGTCACCGTATCTTCTCTAATGTGACACCAACACCCTATCTTAGACATCCGTATATGGGGGGTATTGTACTGGATAGCATCGGGATGAAATAGCCCATGCAAAACCGAACAGTAAAAACAAAAAAAACTTGTTTTTTTTGCATACTTGTTTGTTACTTTGGGTTAGTCATTTTGGGGGTCGAGAGTTTCAACACGTGTGAGGGGATGTGTGCGTACACTAAAATTTATATAGATCGTGAGAAAGTGAAGTAATTTCATCTTAGATCCCAAAGAGATTTTCAATGCTTTCTAAACGGCCTCAATCGGAGCTTGTTCTTATTCATGTTGTTACTCTTAACTACTTCCCTCTTCTAGATGATGCCTATAATCAATTTCGTCACCGTATCTTCTCTAATGTGACACCAACACCCTATCGTAGACATCCGTATCGGGGCGTCTAGGACCTGGATAGCATCGGGATGAAATAACCCATGCAAAACCGAACAAGTAAAAACAAAAAAAACTTGTGTTTTTTGCATACTTGTTTGTTACTTTGGGTTAGTCGTTTTGGGGGTCGAGAGTTTCAACACGTGTGAGGGGATGTGTGCGTACATTAAAATTTATATAGATCGTGAGAAAGTGAAGTAATTTCATCTTAGATCCCAAAGAGATTTTCAATGCTTTCTAAACGGCCTGAATCGGAGCTTGTTCTTATTCATGTTGTTACTCTTAACTACTTCCCTCTTCTAGATGATGCCTATAATCAATTTCGTCACCGTATCTTCTCTAATGTGACACCAACACCCTATCGTAGACATCCGTATCAGGGGCGTCTAGGACCTGGATAGCATCGGGATGAAATAACCCATGCAAAACCGAACAGTAAAAACAAAAAAAAAAAACTTGTGTTTTTTGCATACTTGTTTGTTACTTTGGGTTAGTCGTTTTGGGGGTCGAGAGTTTCAACACGTGTGAGGGGATGTGTGCGTACACTAAAATTTATATAGATCGTGAGAAAGTGAAGTAATTTCATCTTAGATCCCAAAGAGATTTTCAATGCTTTCTAAACGTCCTCAATCGGAGCTTGTTCTTATTCATGTTGTTACTCTTAACTACTTCCCTCTTCTAGATGATGCCTATAATCAATTTCGTCACCGTATCTTCTCTAATGTGACACCAACACCCTATCGTAGACATCCGTATACAGGGCGTCTAGGACCTGGATAGCATCGGGATGAAATAGCCCATGCAAAACCGAACAGTAAAAACAAAAAAAAAACTTGTGTTTTTTGCATACTTGTTTGTTACTTTGGGTTAGTCGTTTTGGGGGTCGAGAGTTTCAACACGTGTGAGGGGATGTGTGCGTACACTAAAATTTATATAGATCGTGAGAAAGTGCAGTAAT
This sequence comes from Lolium perenne, assembly GCF_019359855.2. NCBI lineage: Eukaryota > Viridiplantae > Streptophyta > Magnoliopsida > Poales > Poaceae > Lolium > Lolium perenne. Next base: position 265,363,517 of record NC_067248.2, read on the forward strand.
TTCATCTTAGATCCCAAAGAGATTTTCAATGCTTTCTAAACGGCCTCAATCGGAGCTTGTTCTTATTCATGTTGTTACTCTTAACTACTTCCCTCTTCTAGATGATGCCTATAATCAATTTCGTCACCGTATCTTCTCTAATGTGACACCAACACCCTATCGTAGACATCCGTATAACGTTCTTCTAGGACCTGGATAGCATCGGGATGAAATAGCCCATGCAAAACCGAACAGTAAAAACAAAAAAAAAACTTGTGTTTTTTGCATACTTGTTTGTTACTTTGGGTTAGTCGTTTTGGGGGTCGAGAGTTTCAACACGTGTGAGGGGATGTGTGCGTACACTAAAATTTATATAGATCGTGAGAAAGTGAAGTAATTTCATCTTAGATCCCAAAGAGATTTTCAATGCTTTCTAAACGGCCTCAATCGGAGCTTGTTCTTATTCATGTTGTTACTCTTAACTACTTCCCTCTTCTAGATGATGCCTATAATCAATTTCGTCACCGTATCTTCTCTAATGTGACACCAACACCCTATCGTAGACATCCGTATCCGGGGCGTCTAGGACCTGGATAGCATCGGGATGAAATAGCCCATGCAAAACCGAACAGTAAAAACAAAAAAAACTTGTGTTTTTTGCATACTTGTTTGTTACTTTGGGTTAGTCGTTTTGGGGGTCGAGAGTTTCAACACGTGTGAGGGGATGTGTGCGTACACTAAAATTTATATAGATCGTGAGAAAGTGAAGTAATTTCATCTTAGATCCCAAAGAGATTTTCAATGCTTTCTAAACGGCCTCAATCGGAGCTTGTTCTTATTCATGTTGTTACTCTTAACTACTTCCCTCTTCTAGATGATGCCTATAATCAATTTCGTCACCGTATCTTCTCTAATGTGACACCAACACCCTATCGTAGACATCCGTATCTGGGCGTCTAGGACCTGGATAGCATCGGGATGAAATAGCCCATGCAAAACCGAACAGTAAAAACAAAAAAAACTTGTGTTTTTTGCATACTTGTTTGTTACTTTGGGTTAGTCGTTTTGGGGGTCGAGAGTTTCAACACGTGTGAGGGGATGTGTGCGTACACTAAAATTTATATAGATCGTGAGAAAGTGAAGTAATTTCATCTTAGATCCCAAAGAGATTTTCAATGCTTTCTAAACGGCCTCAATCGGAGCTTGTTCTTATTCATGTTGTTACTCTTAACTACTTCCCTCTTCTAGATGATGCCTATAATCAATTTCGTCACCGTATCTTCTCTAATGTGACACCAACACCCTATCATAGACATCCGTATCTTGGGCGTCTAGGACCTGGATAGCATCGGGATGAAATAGCCCATGCAAAACCGAACAGTAAAAACAAAAAAAACTTGTGTTTTTTGCATACTTGTTTGTTACTTTGGGTTAGTCGTTTTGGGGGTCGAGAGTTTCAACACGTGTGAGGGGATGTGTGCGTACACTAAAATTTATATAGATCGTGAGAAAGTGAAGTAATTTCATCTTAGATCCCAAAGAGATTTTCAATGCTTTCTAAACGGCCTCAATCGGAGCTTGTTCTTATTCATGTTGTTACTCTTAACTACTTCCCTCTTCTAGATGATGCCTATAATCAATTTCGTCACCGTATCTTCTCTAATGTGACACCAACACCCTATCATAGACATCCGTATCTGGTGCGTCTAGGACCTGGATAGCATCGGGATGAAATAGCCCATGCAAAACCGAACAGTAAAAACAAAAAAACTTGTTTTTTTTGCATACTTGTTTGTTACTTTGGGTTAGTCATTTTGGGGGTCGAGAGTTTCAACACGTGTGAGGGGATGTGTGCGTACACTAAAATTTATATAGATCGTGAGAAAGTGAAGTAATTTCATCTTAGATCCCAAAGAGATTTTCAATGCTTTCTAAACGGCCTCAATCGGAGCTTGTTCTTATTCATGTTGTTACTCTTAACTACTTCCCTCTTCTAGATGATGCCTATAATCAATTTCGTCACCGTATCTTCTCTAATGTGACACCAACACCCTATCTTAGACATCCGTATCAGGGGCGTCTAGGACCTGGATAGCATCGGGATGAAATAGCCCATGCAAAACCGAACAGTAAAAACAAAAAAAAAACTTGTGTTTTTTTGCATACTTGTTTGTTACTTTGGGTTAGTCGTTTTGGGGGTCGAGAGTTTCAACACGTGTGAGGGGATGTGTGCGTACACTAAAATTTATATAGATCGTGAGAAAGTGAAGTAATTTCATCTTAGATCCCAAAGAGATTTTCAATGCTTTCTAAACGGCCTCAATCGGAGCTTGTTCTTATTCATGTTGTTACTCTTAACTACTTCGCTCTTCTAGATGATGCCTATAATCAATTTCGTCACCGTATCTTCTCTAATGTGACACCAACACCCTATCGTAGACATCCGTATCTGGGGCGTCTAGGACCTGGATAGCATCGGGATGAAATAACCCATGCAAAACCGAACAGTAAAAACAAAAAAACTTGTTTTTTGCATACTTGTTTGTTACTTTGGGTTAGTCATTTTGGGGGTCGAGAGTTTCAACACGTGTGAGGGGATGTGTGCGTACATTAAAATTTATATAGATCGTGAGAAAGTGAAGTAATTTCATCTTAGATCCCAAAGAGATTTTCAATGCTTTCTAAACGCCTCAATCGGAGCTTGTTCTTATTCATGTTGTTACTCTTAACTACTTCCCTCTTCTAGATGATGCCTATAATCAATTTCGTCACCGTATCTTCTCTAATGTGACACCAACACCCTATCGTAGACATCCGTATCAGGGGCGTCTAGGACCTGGATAGCATCGGGATGAAATAACCCATGCAAAACCGAACAGTAAAAACAAAAAAAAAACTTGTTTTTTTTGCATACTTGTTTGTTACTTTGGGTTAGTCGTTTTGGGGGTCGAGAGTTTCAACACGTGTGAGGGGATGTGTGCGTACACTAAAATTTATATAGATCGTGAGAAAGTGAAGTAATTTCATCTTAGATCCCAAAGAGATTTTCAATGCTTTCTAAACGTCCTCAATCGGAGCTTGTTCTTATTCATGTTGTTACTCTTAACTACTTCCCTCTTCTAGATGATGCCTATAATCAATTTCGTCACCGTATCTTCTCTAATGTGACACCAACACCCTATCGTAGACATCCGTATCTGGGGCGTCTAGGACCTGGATAGCATCGGGATGAAATAGCCCATGCAAAACCGAACAGTAAAAACAAAAAAAAAAACTTGTGTTTTTTGCATACTTGTTTGTTACTTTGGGTTAGTCGTTTTGGGGGTCGAGAGTTTCAACACGTGTGAGGGGATGTGTGCGTACACTAAAATTTATATAGATCGTGAGAAAGTGCAGTAATTTCATCTTAGATCCCAAAGAGATTTTCAATGCTTTCTAAACGGCCTCAATCGGAGCTTGTTCTTATTCATGTTGTTACTCTTAACTACTTCCCTCTTCTAGATGATGCCTATAATCAATTTCGTCACCGTATCTTCTCTAATGTGACACCAACACCCTATCTTAGACATCCGTATCAGGGGCGTCTAGGACCTGGATAGCATCGGGATGAAATAGCCCATGCAAAACCGAACAGTAAAAACAAAAAAAAAAACTTGTTTTTTTTGCATACTTGTTTGTTACTTTGGGTTAGTCATTTTGGGGGTCGAGAGTTTCAACACGTGTGAGGGGATGTGTGCGTACACTAAAATTTATATAGATCGTGAGAAAGTGAAGTAATTTCATCTTAGATCCCAAAGAGATTTTCAATGCTTTCTAAACGGCCTCAATCGGAGCTTGTTCTTATTCATGTTGTTACTCTTAACTACTTCCCTCTTCTAGATGATGCCTATAATCAATTTCGTCACCGTATCTTCTCTAATGTGACACCAACACCCTATCGTAGACATCCGTATCTGGGGCGTCTAGGACCTGGATAGCATCGGGATGAAATAACCCATGCAAAACCGAACAGTAAAAACAAAAAAAAAACTTGTGTTTTTTGCATGCTTGTTTGTTACTTTGGGTTAGTCGTTTTGGGGGTCGAGAGTTTCAACACGTGTGAGGGGATGTGTGCGTACATTAAAATTTATATAGATCGTGAGAAAGTGAAGTAATTTCATCTTAGATCCCAAAGAGATTTTCAATGCTTTCTAAACGGCCTCAATCGGAGCTTGTTCTTATTCATGTTGTTACTCTTAACTACTTCCCTCTTCTAGATGATGCCTATAATCAATTTCGTCACCGTATCTTCTCTAATGTGACACCAACACCCTATCGTAGACATCCGTATCTGGGGCGTCTAGGACCTGGATAGCATCGGGATGAAATAACCCATGCAAAACCGAACAGTAAAAACAAAAAAAAACTTGTTTTTTTTGCATACTTGTTTGTTACTTTGGGTTAGTCGTTTTGGGGGTCGAGAGTTTCAACACGTGTGAGGGGATGTGTGCGTACATTAAAATTTATATAGATCGTGAGAAAGTGAAGTAATTTCATCTTAGATCCCAAAGAGATTTTCAATGCTTTCTAAACGTCCTCAATCGGAGCTTGTTCTTATTCATGTTGTTACTCTTAACTACTTCCCTCTTCTAGATGATGCCTATAATCAATTTCGTCACCGTATCTTCTCTAATGTGACACCAACACCCTATCGTAGACATCCGTATCTGGGCGTCTAGGACCTGGATAGCATCGGGATGAAATAGCCCATGCAAAACCGAACAGTAAAAACAAAAAAAACTTGTGTTTTTTGCATACTTGTTTGTTACTTTGGGTTAGTCGTTTTGGGGGTCGAGAGTTTCAACACGTGTGAGGGGATGTGTGCGTACACTAAAATTTATATAGATCGTGAGAAAGTGCAGTAATTTCATCTTAGATCCCAAAGAGATTTTCAATGCTTTCTAAACGGCCTCAATCGGAGCTTGTTCTTATTCATGTTGTTACTCTTAACTACTTCCCTCTTCTAGATGATGCCTATAATCAATTTCGTCACCGTATCTTCTCTAATGTGACACCAACACCCTATCGTAGACATCCGTATCTTGGGCGTCTAGGAACTGGATTGCATCGGGATGAAATAACCCATGCAAAACCGAACCGTAAAAACAAAAAAAAACTTGTGTTTTTTGCATACTTGTTTGTTACTTTGGGTTAGTCGTTTTGGGGGTCGAGAGTTTCAACACGTGTGAGGGGATGTGTGCGTACACTAAAATTTATATAGATCGTGAGAAAGTGAAGTAATTTCATCTTAGATCCCAAAGAGATTTTCAATGCTTTCTAAACGGCCTCAATCGGAGCTTGTTCTTATTCATGTTGTTACTCTTAACTACTTCCCTCTTCTAGATGATGCCTATAATCAATTTCGTCACCGTATCTTCTCTAATGTGACACCAACACCCTATCGTAGACATCCGTATCTGGGCGTCTAGGACCTGGATAACATCGGGATGAAATAGCCCATGCAAAACCGAACAGTAAAAACAAAAAAAAACTTGTGTTTTTTGCATACTTGTTTGTTACTTTGGGTTAGTCATTTTGCGGGTCGAGAGTTTCAACACGTGTGAGGGGATGTGTGCGTACACAAAAATTTATATAGATCGTGAGAAAGTGAAGTAATTTCATCTTAGATCCCAAAGAGATTTTCAATGCTTTCTAAACGGCCTCAATCGGAGCTTGTTCTTATTCATGTTGTTACTCTTAACTACTTCCCTCTTCTAGATGATGCCTATAATCAATTTCATCACCGTATCTTCTCTAATGTGACACCAACACCCTATCGTAGACATCCGTATACGGGCGTCTAGGACCTGGATAACATCGGGATGAAATAGCCCATGCAAAACCGAGCAGTAAAAACAAAAAAAAACTTGTGTTTTTTGCATACTTGTTTGTTACTTTGGGTTAGTCGTTTTGGTTGTCGAGAGTTTCAACACGTGTGAGGGGATGTGTGCGTACACTAAAATTTATATAGATCGTGAGAAAGTGAAGTAATTTCATCTTAGATCCCAAAGAGATTTTCAATGCTTTCTAAACGGCCTCAATCGGAGCTTGTTCTTATTCATGTTGTTACTCTTAACTACTTCCCACCTCTAGATGATGCCTATAATCAATTTCGTCACCGTATCTTCTCTAATGTGACACCAACACCCTATCATAGACATCCGTATATGGGCGTCTAGGACCTGGATAGCATCGGGATGAAATAGCCCATGCAAAACCGAGCAGTAAAAACAAAAAACTTGTGTTTTTTGCATACTTGTTTGTTACTTTGGGTTAGTCATTTTGGGGGTCGAGAGTTTCAACACGTGTGAGGGGATGTGTGCGTACACTAAAATTTATATAGATCGTGAGAAAGTGAAGTAATTTCATCTTAGATCCCAAAGAGATTTTCAATGCTTTCTAAACGGCCTCAATCGGAGCTTGTTCTTATTCATGTTGTTACTCTTAACTACTTCCCTCTTCTAGATGATGCCTATAATCAATTTCGTCACCGTATCTTCTCTAATGTGACACCAACACCCTATCGTAGACATCCGTATCTGGGGCGTCTAGGACCTGGATAGCATCGGGATGAAATAGCCCATGCAAAACCGAACAGTAAAAACAAAAAAAAAACTTGTGTTTTTTGCATACTTGTTTGTTACTTTGGGTTAGTCGTTTTGGGGGTCGAGAGTTTCAACACGTGTGAGGGGATGTGTGCGTACATTAAAATTTATATAGATCGTGAGAAAGTGAAGTAATTTCATCTTAGATCCCAAAGAGATTTTCAATGCTTTCTAAACGGCCTCAATCGGAGCTTGTTCTTATTCATGTTGTTACTCTTAACTACTTCCCTCTTCTAGATGATGCCTATAATCAATTTCGTCACCGTATCTTCTCTAATGTGACACCAACACCCTATCTTAGACATCCGTATCTGGGGCGTCTAGGACCTGGATATCATCGGGATGAAATAGCCCATGCAAAACCGAACAGTAAAAACAAAAAAAACTTGTTTTTTTGCATACTTGTTTGTTACTTTGGGTTAGTCATTTTGGGGGTCGAGAGTTTCAACACGTGTGAGGGGATGTGTGCGTACACTAAAATTTATATAGATCGTGAGAAAGTGAAGTAATTTCATCTTAGATCCCAAAGAGATTTTCAATGCTTTCTAAACGGCCTCAATCGGAGCTTGTTCTTATTCATGTTGTTACTCTTAACTACTTCCCTCTTCTAGATGATGCCTATAATCAATTTCGTCACCGTATCTTCTCTAATGTGACACCAACACCCTATCGTAGACATCCGTATCTGGGCGTCTAGGACCTGGATAGCATCGGGATGAAATAGCCCATGCAAAACCAAACAGTAAAAACAAAAAAAACTTGTGTTTTTTGCATACTTGTTTGTTACTTTGGGTTAGTCGTTTTGGGGGTCGAGAGTTTCAACACGTGTGAGGGGATGTGTGCGTACATTAAAATTTATATAGATCGTGAGAAAGTGAAGTAATTTCATCTTAGATCCCAAAGAGATTTTCAATGCTTTCTAAACGGCCTCAATCGGAGCTTGTTCTTATTCATGTTGTTACTCTTAATTACTTCCCTCTTCTAGATGATGCCTATAATCAATTTCGTCACCATATCTTCTCTAATGTGACACCAACACCCTATCTTAGACATCCGTATCAGGGGCGTCTAGGACCTGGATAGCATCGGGATGAAATAGCCCATGCAAAACCGAACAGTAAAAACAAAAAAAACTTGTGTTTTTTGCATACTTGTTTGTTACTTTGGGTTAGTCGTTTTGGGGGTCGAGAGTTTCAACACGTGTGAGGGGATGTGTGCGTACACTAAAATTTATATAGATCGTGAGAAAGTGAAGTAATTTCATCTTAGATCCCAAAGAGATTTTCAATGCTTTCTAAACGGCCTCAATCGGAGCTTGTTCTTATTCATGTTGTTACTCTTAACTACTTCCCTCTTCTAGATGATGCCTATAATCAATTTCGTCACCGTATCTTCTCTAATGTGACACCAACACCCTTTCTTAGACATCCGTATCAGGGGCGTCTAGGACCTGGATAGCATCGGGATGAAATAACCCATGCAAAACCAAACAGTAAAAACAAAAAAAACTTGTGTTTTTTGCATACTTGTTTGTTACTTTGGGTTAGTCATTTTGGGGGTCGAGAGTTTCAACACGTGTGAGGGGATGTGTGCGTACACTAAAATTTATATAGATCATGAGAAAGTGAAGTAATTTCATCTTAGATCCCAAAGAGATTTTCAATGCTTTCTAAACGGCCTCAATCGGAGCTTGTTCTTATTCATGTTGTTACTCTTAACTACTTCCCTCTTCTAGATGATGCCTATAATCAATTTCGTCACCGTATCTTCTCTAATGTGACACCAACACCCTATCGTAGACATCTGTATCTGGGGCGTCTAGGACCTGGATAGCATCGGGATGAAATAACCCATGCAAAACCGAACAGTAAAAACAAAAAAAACTTGTGTTTTTTGCATACTTGTTTGTTACTTTGGGTTAGTCGTTTTGGGGTCGAGAGTTTCAACACGTGTGAGGGGATGTGTGCGTACATTAAAATTTATATAGATCGTGAGAAAGTGAAGTAATTTCATCTTAGATCCCAAAGAGATTTTCAATGCTTTCTAAACGGCCTCAATCGGAGCTTGTTCTTATTCATGTTGTTACTCTTAACTACTTCCCTCTTCTAGATGATGCCTATAATCAATTTCGTCACCGTATCTTCTCTAATGTGACACCAACACCCTATCTTAGACATCCGTATCAGGGGCGTCTAGGACCTGGATAGCATCGGGATGAAATAGCCCATGCAAAACCGAACAGTAAAAACAAAAAAAACTTGTGTTTTTGCATACTTGTTTGTTACTTTGGGTTAGTCGTTTTGGGGGTCGAGAGTTTCAACACGTGTGAGGGGATGTGTGCGTACATTAAAATTTATATAGATCGTGAGAAAGTGAAGTAATTTCATCTTAGATCCCAAAGAGATTTTCAATGCTTTCTAAACGGCCTCAATCGGAGCTTGTTCTTATTCATGTTGTTACTCTTAACTACTTCCCTCTTCTAGATGATGCCTATAATCAATTTCGTCACCGTATCTTCTCTAATGTGACACCAACACCCTATCGTAGACATCCGTATCTGGGGCGTCGAGGACCTGGATAGCATCGGGATGAAATAGCCCATGCAAAACCAAACAGTAAAAACAAAAAAACTTGTGTTTTTTGCATACTTGTTTGTTACTTTGGGTTAGTCGTTTTGGGGGTCGAGAGTTTCAACACGTGTGAGGGGATGTGTGCGTACATTAAAATTTATATAGATCATGAGAAAGTGAAGTAATTTCATCTTAGATCCCAAAGAGATTTTCAATGCTTTCTAAACGGCCTCAATCGGAGCTTGTTCTTATTCGTGTTGTTACTCTTAACTACTTCCCTCTTCTAGATGATGCCTATAATCAATTTCGTCACCGTATCTTCTCTAATGTGACACCAACACCCTATCGTAGACATCCGTATCTGGGGCGTCTAGGACCTGGATAGCATCGGGATGAAATAACCCATGCAAAACCGAACAGTAAAAACAAAAAAAAACTTGTGTTTTTTGCATACTTGTTTGTTACTTTGGGTTAGTCGTTTTGGGGGTCGAGAGTTTCAACACGTGTGAGGGGATGTGTGCGTACATTAAAATTTATATAGATCGTGAGAAAGTGAAGTAATTTCATCTTAGATCCCAAAGAGATTTTCAATGCTTTCTAAACGGCCTCAATCGGAGCTTGTTCTTATTCATGTTGTTACTCTTAACTACTTCCCTCTTCTAGATGATGCCTATAATCAATTTCGTCACCGTATCTTGTGGCACCCCGGACCAACTGTCCGAAATACCCGTTATGCATTCACTCATGATCCCATGATCAGTGTAACATGAGCACATAACCGAACTGATAAACAGAGTTACAACATCCATTACATAGTACCGAATAACAAATAGTCTTACAAACGGTCTTATGACCAAGTCTTACACAAATGGCCACATTGGGCTGAATTCAAACATCCAAAAGCAGCGGATACAACCAACTTCGTCGGGCCCAAGTCATGCCTTAAACCCTACAGGCAGCTGACCGGGAAACGTCCTAAGTCGCATAGTCGTCCTGATAACCTCCATCATCTTCAAAATCCTCCTCATAGTCTGGCCAAGTAAATAGCCAGGGACAAAGCCGTGAGTACATTTTGAATTGTACTCGCAAACCATTCACAAGAACAAATAAAAGGGAACAAGGTACCGAGGACTAACTAGGAGATCAAGAGGGAATGACCACTTTGGCAACAAGAACATGTTATGGAAGAGAAGAAGTGTTTTTAGTGGAATTATCATCTCAACTTCATGGGTGAAGGAGATGAGAGATTATAACTACGACATCACTACTAGACTTATTTTTTTGGGAGTTCTTTCACGACATAACCACTTAGGAAGGGTAGACCCAATTTTTAACAAATTCCTTCCCGACCACCTCATTGTGGTCATCAACCATTTTACCAGTACTCCAAGTACTCCAACACAAATCCCGTTTCTTTCCTTTGTCAAACATTTTCATAAACAAAACACATCAGGCTAAGCAACAGCCAATCCAACCGTCCATGACCGCGGACACGGCTATTCGAATAGATTTCACTCTGCAGAGTTTGCGCACTTTCCCCACAAGATCTGATAAATCCATGGGATCATCCCCGGGCCATCATACGAAAGTATGTGGGTATCGGATAATCAGTCGAAGCCTTTCGCCCATTCTAATTAGCAAGAGGTCCTACCCTATGGAGTATGTACCTCCCCGGCACCGTGGCAGCTCACCTCCTTTTGAGCGTGGCTCCACCGCCAAGCCAGGAGACCCATAGTGTCTTCCGGACGGGTCAGCCCCGAAGGCCTCCCGTTATACTATTGTCCCAACTTCGACAACCCGGACTCGGGGGTAACCGTACCCTTGTATAGTTATGCGGTGCCTCATGCTAAAGAGAACGAACGTCGAGCTAAGCCCCGTGCCCATGTTGGAGTAATGTGGTTGCGCTAGTTTGTTGTCATGGGTGAGTACTTAGGCGCCAAAGTTTTCGTAATATCCCAACCACTTTCTCATTCCCATCATTTTTACCAAATCCTTTCCTTTCTCAAATTCTCACTTGGGCATAACATTATACCCAAGGTTTTAACAAAAACTTTTACAACAAGGTAAAAACCTTGAGGGTTTTCCCAACCTAAAGTTTATGTGTGAACTAAGATGCATAATAGCATAAGGATGCCATTATACAATGAAGGGGTGTCAAGGTCATCCATACTCCAATTGAGCATGAATGGAGATGATCAAAAAGTAGAGCAATTTTAATGATATTATCCCAAGTGTTTACTAGAATTAGGGTGTCAAAAGGTGGTGAAATGTGATTCACATACTTAGAGTAAGTACGCAATATATCGAGAGGGGACATTACACACTTGGTGGCAAGTATGTAAAAGAATCAAGTTAAGCAAACCCAAGGAGACGCAAGAATCAAGAGACCAAGGGTAGAAAGATCTCAACCAAGAACATGGATATAAAGAGTCAAAGTAAATGGCTTGCCTTGGCTGGCTAGTCCCTGGTCTTCTTCAACACCTTCTCCAAAATCTTCTCCTTCGGCTTCTCCCACGTTCGTATCTAACGTTGCGAAAATAAGAGGGCAACATACAATCAACACATAACTCAAAAATCAAGTTTTAAAAAGAAAAGGGTAATATGCAGGGGTACATGTTGTAGAAAAGTGAAAACATGCATTGGCCAATTTATAAGAAAAGGGTTGGGGTGGGAGATTAAATAACAACAAAATTTTAATGAACAACAATTCATGTGACACACCATTTTTATAAACGATCCAGAATTATTTTCTACAAGGACCCATGGTATTTTTCTGAGATGGACAACATTAAAACAAGATCATCACAATTGGAATCAGTAAAAAATATTAATTCTACAATTTTAGGATTTTTGTGGAGTATGCAGAATACATAGAGCAAGATTAATACACTAAAAATCGTATAAAAATCCTAAAAATATGGGGTCAGAGGCATGTGAAAGGTCTTGAAAATATCTTTCTAACGCAGTTGGTTTCATTTGTTTTAGAGTTGTAGAACTCTGGTGATAAGCAATTTAGTTCACTGGTTTAAAAACAAAAACTGAAAAAGTTTAAACCAGTTTTAAATGAAAACTGGGCGGGAAAAGAAGCTGGGCCGCGTTTGTGAAAGAAACGGGCTGTGCGGTGAGGGAGATGGGCTGGCCCAGGAGTAATGCCAAGCGGGCAGAAAGAAAAAAAAGAGAAAATAAAACAAAAGAAGGGGGGGGCCTGGGCCAGGCCGGTGCATGCCACGCTGGCTTGCATGGCCCATGCAGCCAGACGATGGGGATCCGATGGCCCGGAGCCATCGTCTCCACCACGCCACGCAGGGCACGGACGGGCGGTTGGGCTCGGCAGGGAGGAAGCAGGCGGCGGCCGGGGACTCACTGGCGATCGGCGGGGCGTCGACGGCGGCAGCAGGGTGGCGTGGGAGTGTCGCGGGCTGGTCCAGGGGCGGCTCGGCGGCTTCTCCTCCTTGCTCCCGGGCTCCGGCGGTTCCTCCTTGCACACGGCGTCCGGCAGCAGGTCTGGTCGCGGCGACGCTTCCCGGACGTCCTGGCACGGCGAGGCAGGGTTAGGTGGTTGGAGAGAGGGACAGGGCGGAGTTAGGTGGTAGAGGAGGGGAAAGCGGCCGACCGGTGTCTGGCAGCACCTCTTCTTCTCCGGCGACGGCTACGGGCGCGGTGGCGGAGTTCTGGCGAGGTGCAGCCCTGAGCAGCGCCCTGGGCGCCCTCAGGGGTTCTGTGGTGGTGTGAGGAGGCTAGTGGAGTGGATGTGAGGAAGGGAAGTGGTGCGGGCACCCCTTTTATAGGCAGAGGGAGGGCGTCCGGCGGGGTTGGGCGGTGGTTCTGACCAACGGGAGGACGAGGGCTGGCGTCATCATGGTGGGGCCGTGATGACGTCGGGCTGCTGGCGTCAGCGGGGAGGGGAAGCGAGGCGACGCGCGTGGTTACGAGGCGGGGAAGAGAGAACGAGGCGTCGGGCGACTGCGCGCGTGCGAGCAGGGAGCCAGGGCGTGGCATCGGGCTAGGTTTTCTGGGGTGGGCTATGCCCTTGGCCTTGGGCCGAGTTGGAGAGGGAGAAGGGAGGAAAGAGGCTCAGGTTGGGTGGGGGTTTTCGGGCCAGGTGGGGGTGGGCTTGGGTGGTGGTGTGTGGGCACCAAGTGCCGGCCATACAAGAGAGGGACATGGCCTCCCAACTCTCGGCCACGCATAAGGGAAGAAGAGAGGGAGGGGTAAGAGGGGTGGTGGCTTTTCTAGGGTTTTCCAAAGAGAGAGAACAAGAGGGTGGTGAAGAAAAAGGAGTAGGAGGAGTCACATGCCCCCGGCCATGTGAGAAAAAAAAGAAAAGTGCAAGAAAAAGAGAGGGGGAAGTGTTCCCCCTTCCTAGGGTTTTTCCCCAAAGGAGAGAAAAAGAGAGGGAATAGGTGAATGAAAAGAAAAGGGTGTCAAGTTGTTGCATGTGCAAACATGCACCCAAATTTTAGATGAAGAGGGAAATTGTTCTAAAAAAGAAAGTTGGGGTGTGGGGTGTTTCACATAAGGTGTCATGAGGAGTTTTCCTCTTTTAAATTTTGGTACAAAAACTTGATACTAAGGGTTTGGTGTGAGAAGTGAACCATGCACACATACTTCCAACATATTTTAAGCAACACTATATGCTATGCAAACACTAGTTAGCAAGATAAATAAAAGTTTTTGTTGGCCCATATTTTCAAAACTAGGGAATATGCAGGGTTTGAAAAGTGGGTTGTGACAGACCTTCCCCCCTTAAAAGAATCTCGTCCCGAGATTCCGGATCTAAGAGCTGAAGAGATAAGGGAACTCGCTCCGAAGATAATCCTCACGTTCCCAGGTGGCTTCCTCCTCAGAATGGTTACTCCACTGAACCTTGAAAAACTTGATTTTTCTTCTCCGAGTGACCCTTACGGCTTCTTCCAGAATTCGAAGTGGTTTCTCGCGGTAAATTAAATCCTGGTTTAGGCTGATAGAGCGGTGGTCGATGTTCTTGAATACTTCAGGCTTGTCGGGTACTTGGAGGCATTTCCGGAGTTGGGAGACATGGAAGACATCATGAAACTCAGACAGTTCTGCAGGTAGCTCCAGTTGATATGAGACTTCTCCACGGCGACCAAGGACCTTGAAAGGACCAATGTACCTTGGTGCCAATTTGCCCTTGACATGGAAACGTTGCATTCCTTTGAGAGGGGTGACACGGAGGTACGCATAATCTCCGCTGTTGAATGTCACTTCTCGGCGTTTGGGGTCAGCGTAGCTCTTCTGACGAGATTGGGCAGCCTTCAATCGATCTCGGATAAGTTGAACTTGTTCTTCTGCTTCACGGAGTATATCAGGCCCGAATACTTGACTTTCTCCGGTCTCGCACCAGTTGAGAGGGGTGCGACAATTGCGCCCATAGAGTGCTTCAAACGGTGCCATCTGGAGGCTGGCCTGGTAGCTATTATTATAAGAGAACTCCGCAAAGGGGAGACAGTCTTCCCATTTTGCACCATAGGCTAGAACACATGCGCGGAGCATGTCTTCCAGAATCTGATTCACTCGCTCAGTTTGTCCTCCGGTTTGTGGGTGGTAAGCGGTGCTGAAAGAGAGTTTGGTCCCCAAGGCTTCATGTAACTTGCTCCAGAATCTAGAGGTGAACTGTGTGCCGCGATCAGATACAATCCTCTTGGGAACTCCATGGAGACTGACGATCCGTGAGATATAAAGATCTGCCAAGCGACGCCCATTGAATGTGGTCTTGACGGGAAGAAAATGGGCGACCTTGGTCAGTCGATCTACAATGACCCAAATGGAATCATGCCCACGGCTGGAGCGTGGGAGTCCAGTGATGAAGTCCATTCCCACTTCTTCCCACTTCCATACAGGGACCTTTAATGGCTGGAGCAATCCTGCCGGGCGTTGGTGCTCTGCCTTAATTCGCTGACATACGTCACACCTAGCGATGAAAAAGGCAATGTCGCGCTTCATCCCACGCCACCAGAAAATCTCCTTGAGATCCTGGTACATCTTAGATCCGCCAGGGTGAATGGAGTAGGGAGTATTATGAGCTTCTTCCATAATCAGATTCTTCAGTTCAGGGATAGTTGGTACACAAAGGCGTCCATTGTACCACAAGATTCCTTCCCCATCAACAGAAAATCTAGCCACTTCCTCTTTGTCCATACGGCGTTTGATACCTTCAATACTCTCATGACCTTTCTGAGCTTCCTTGATTTGATCCTGAAGGGTGGGCTTTACTTCCAGTGTGGCAAGAAAACCATGGCTAACCAGCTCCAGTCCGAATTCTTCAAACTCTTGATACAACAAGGGTTGCTCAACCTTGAGACGGGCATTCAGCGAGCATGGTTCGCGACTAAGGGCGTCGGCGACCACGTTCGCCTTTCCAGGATGATAATGGATACTCAAATCATAGTCCTTTATCAGCTCTATCCATCTTCTCTGTCGCATGTTCAACTCTCTCTGGGTGAATATGTACTTGAGACTCTTGTGGTCGGTGTAAATGTCACACCGGTTCCCGATGAGATAGTGGCGCCAAGTCTTGAGTGCATGGACTACGGCAGCTAGTTCCAGGTCATGAGTGGGATAATTTTCCTCGTGTGGCTTCAACTGTCGGGAGAGGTAGGCAATAACCTTCCCTTCTTGCATCAGAACACTACCAAGTCCAAGCTTGGAAGCGTCGCAGTAAATTACAAAGTCCTTGGTGACATCCGGCATGGTGAGAATGGGGGCGGACACAAGACGCTTTTTGAGCTCTTGGAAACTTTCTTCACATTGTTCGGTCCACTCGAATTTCCGGCCTTTCTTGAGAAGTTGGGTCATGGGTTTGGCGATACTTGAGAATCCTTCTACAAACTTGCGGTAGTATCCCGCCAATCCGAGGAAGGACCTCACTTCGGTTGGGTTAGTTGGCGGCTTCCGATCCATGATAGACTTGATGAGAGAGGGGTCGACGGAGAGTCCTCCAGCGGACAGAACATGACCAAGAAATCCAACTTCCTTGAGCCAAAACTGACATTTGCTAAATTTAGCATAGAGTTGGTGCTCTCTCAAGGTTCCCAAAACTAGTCGTAGATGCTCTTCATGTTCTTCTTCACTCTTGGAGTAGACTAAGATGTCATCGATAAATACTACGACGAACTTGTCGAGGTAATCCATGAAGACCTTGTTCATGAGGTTCATGAAGTAGGCGGGAGCATTGGTTAAGCCAAAGGACATTACGGTGTACTCAAACAATCCGTAACGGGTGGTGAAGGCTGTTTTGGGGATATCCGACTCGCGTACTTTGAGCTGATGGTAACCAGTACGGAGATCGATCTTGGAGAAAACTCGGGCTCCATTCATTTGATCAAACAAATCTTCAATCTTGGGAAGGGGATACTTGTTCTTGATGGTTACGTCATTAAGCTTTCGGTAATCCACGCACAGGCGGATGGTACCGTCTCGCTTGTCCACAAATATCACGGGAGATCCCCATGGTGAGGCACTAGGTCGGATTAGACCTTTACTCAGCATATCGTCCAGTTGTTTCTTGAGTTCTATCAGCTCTTGGGGGTTCATGCGATAAGGCCTCTGTGCTATGGGTGCTGTTCCAGGGATAAGTTCGATGATGAACTCGATATCCCTATCAGGGGGCATACCGGGCAACTCTTCTGGGAAAACATCTGGATACTCGCAAACGATTGGGACAAGATCGATGGGGGTTCCAGCGACACTTTGCTTACAGAAGGCTTTAGATGAAGGCATAGTGGCGGTGTATTTTATTTGGATTCCTTCGCTATTGATTAAGGTGATAGACTTATGGGCACAGTCAATGTGGCCTTGGTATTTAGTCATCCAATCCATTCCCAGAATTACTTCCAATCCTTGGGCTCCTAGGACGATGAGGTCGGCTTGGAAGGGGACACCTAAGATTTCTACCGGAACTTGTTTACAAGATAAGCGAGTTTTAGCGGTGGATCCAGGTATTTGAACTAACATGAGTCTATCCATTAGGGTGGGTGTCATTTTGCTTTTCTTGACAAAGGGTTCGGTAACAAAAGAATGAGATGCACCGGAATCAAAAAGAACTCTTGCGGGGGTGGAGTGGACTAGGAATGTACCCAGCACAATGTCAGGAGATTCTTGACTTCTTCGGCATTGGCATGGTTCAGGTGTCCTCTAGCAGTATTGGCTTGCTTCTTAGGTGGGGGCTTCCTCCCAGTTGCAGCACGAGCTTGGCCTTGATTTGGTCTTGGCGCATTGGGGCGCTGAGCAGGATTCATCTTGGAGGGGCATTCACGAGTGAAGTGTCCAGGCTGTCCACAAGCGAAACATCCTTCTCCTTGAGGGCAAGCATTTGGGTTGTTGCGGGGGTTGTTGTTGAAGTTTCCTCCTCCAGTACGAGGCTGCATATTCTGGCGGTTGGTGTTGTTGTTGGAGGGGCGATAAGCGGGGGCGGGTGCTCGCTGAGGCTGGGGCGCCGGCCTTGGTGGAGGCTGGCCGCGGAACCTAGCATTGCTGGGTCCACTCTGCTGTTGCTGCTGCATCTTGCGCTTGCGGGACTCATAGGCTGCCTTGCGCTTTGACTCCACCATGATGGCGGCATCCACCAGAGATTCCAGATCAGGGTAAGGAACGGCCACGAGAATACTCTGAATCTCTTCATGAAGACCATTAAGGAAACGGTCCCTCTTCTTCTCATCAGTATCAGTGTCCTGAGGTGCATATCTAGCCAAGGTGTTGAACTTGTCTAGGTAGTCTATCACACTACCATTGTTCTGCTTAAGGTTGAAGAACTCATCTCTCTTGATCTTGATTAAACCTGAAGGGATGTGGGCTTTGCGGAACTTAGTGGTAAATTCCTCCCAAGTGATCACATGGTCAGCAGCTTGCATTGCCTTAATATTCTCCCACCAAGCTCTTGCGGGTCCGGCGAGAAAGTGAGTTGCAAGGACCACCTTCTCATTCTCGCCCACAGCCGCGACTTCCAGATTGTTCTCGATTGTACGGAGCCAATCGTCCGCATCAAGAGGGGCGGTGCACTTGGTGAATACCGGTGGATTAGTATTCTGGAAGTCCCTAAGCTTGGATCTTGGGCCGTCTTCACCATCTCCTCCATTGTTGTTGTTTCTGCTGACAAGCTGTGCAATGTTCTGCAGAGCCGCAATGTTAGCTTGGCTTTCAGCGCGGGCGGCTTGACGGTCTTCCATAAGGATGCGAAGGATTTGAGCCATATTGGGTTCAGGTGGAGGTGGTGGAGGGTCGTTCTGGTGCGCGCCTCGGCGAGTGTCAACCATCTGATGAGATGAAGGCATAAGACAAAAAGGGAACAACTTTGATAGGCGAGTTCTTTCTAAGGGGAAGGGGTGACATGATGCATAAAGACTTGTTGAAAACAAACTTAAAAGATAAAGAAAGCATGAAAACCAAAAGCAACCATCATCATAACATAAACATCACCAAAAGCTCAAAGTTCACCACATCAAGGTCACCATAGGACCAACATAGTTCTACGCGATTACATCAGGGACATCATAACATAACATAGCTAGCGATAGTGCGGTGCTCAAACTAGTCGTCGTCAAGGATGATGGTGTCATCCTTGGTCGGCGGCTCCTCAAACGGTGGCTCCTCGGGGTCTTCCTCCTCGGACAACTCACGAGGGGTAGAGGGTGCTGGCTCTTCGGGCTCATCATTGATGAAATCCATATCATCCTCATCTTCCTCCTCAGACGGGTTGTTCCAATCATACCCTTCTTCATCCATGTAGTCATCATCGTCGCTAAGAAGTGCAGCATTCTCCTTACGGAGATCCTCGCCATCATCCTCAAGCTCCTCTATCTTGGTCTCGGCCTCGCGGAGTGCGGTCTTAAGGTGCTTCACCTTCACCTTAAGCATGTACTTGGCCTCTCTTGCCCGGAGCTTGAGCTTGCGCTGACGGCGAGCTCTCTTCCTCATCTCCGCAAGGTCCGCCTTAGTCTCATCCAACTCATGCTTCAGCATCTCCTGTTCCATCCGGCTGATATCGAGGCTGTTCTGGGTCTTGCCGAGGATGAACTCCATCTGGGCAGCGTGGCGTCCGAGGGGGCAGACGTACGGCACGATGGTGGGGAGGCCCTCCTCGTCACGCCGCCCAAAGTGAGCATAGGGGAGGTTCTTCTCCTCGAGCTCGGCACGGTGGTGGTAGGTGAGGCGTGCAAGAGCTGCCTGGAGTGCACGGAGCAAACCATCCTCCCACGTGCGCTCGAACAGCTGGATCTCGAACTCCGGGAGCTGCTTGACGTGGGAGCCCCGGATGGTGCAGACGATCATCCAGGACAAGTCCCCGTCATGAGGCTCCATCTGCCCGCCCTTCACCTCAGGGCGGAGGCGACCGACGGCGTGACACACGTCGATCAGGGCGGTCTCGAAGAGGAACAAAGGCTGCGACTCTCCCACCTGACGGCTCCGGGTGTACAAAACTTCCTCCATCTACACAAAATTTTAAGGTTAATACAAGTTGAAATATGATAAGTGTGCACAATTTTAAGGTACATAATATAAAACAGTTAATATTAATGCAAGTAGTTTATTTCTAAGGAGAAAAATTTAGGGGAGAGACTAGGCATTCTTTCAGCTTAGAGTCATCTCGTTTTTGATATAGAAAAATAATTTTATCATAACATTAACGTCCATGCTAACTAAGGCTTTCCCTAAAGTCAGGATGGCTCTGATACCAGCTCTGTGGCACCCCGGACCAACTGTCCGAAATACCCGTTATGCATTCACTCATGATCCCATGATCAGTGTAACATGAGCACATAACCGAACTGATAAACAGAGTTACAACATCCATTACATAGTACCGAATAACAAATAGTCTTACAAACGGTCTTATGACCAAGTCTTACACAAATGGCCACATTGGGCTGAATTCAAACATCCAAAAGCAGCGGATACAACCAACTTCGTCGGGCCCAAGTCATGCCTTAAACCCTACAGGCAGCTGACCGGGAAACGTCCTAAGTCGCATAGTCGATCCACGATAACCTCCATCATCTTCAAAATCCTCCTCATAGTCTGGCCAAGTAAATAGCCAGGGACAAAGCCGTGAGTACATTTTGAATTGTACTCGCAAACCATTCACAAGAACAAATAAAAGGGAACAAGGTACCGAGGACTAACTAGGAGATCAAGAGGGAATGACCACTTTGGCAACAAGAACATGTTATGGAAGAGAAGAAGTGTTTTTAGTGGAATTATCATCTCAACTTCATGGGTGAAGGAGATGAGAGATTATAACTACGACATCACTACTAGACTTAATTTTTTGGGAGTTCTTTCACCGCATAACCACTTAGGAAGGGTAGACCCAATTTTTAACAAATTCCTTCCCGACCACCTCATTGTGGTCATCAACCATTTTACCAGTACTCCAAGTACTCCAACACAAATCCCGTTTCTTTCCTTTGTCAAACATTTTCATAAACAAAACACATCAGGCTAAGCAACAGCCAATCCAACCGTCCATGACCGCGGACACGGCTATTCGAATAGATTTCACTCTGCAGAGTTTGCGCACTTTCCCCACAAGATCTGATAAATCCGTCGGGATCATCCCCGGGCCATCATACGAAAGTATGTGGGTATCGGATAATCAGTCGAAGCCTTTCGCCCATTCTAATTAGCAAGAGGTCCTACCCTATGGAGTATGTACCTCCCCGGCACCGTGGCAGCTCACCTCCTTTTGAGCGTGGCTCCACCGCCAAGCCAGGAGACCCATAGTGTCTTCCGGACGGGTCAGCCCCGAAGGCCTCCCGTTATACTATTGTCCCAACTTCGACAACCCGGACTCGGGGGTAACCGTACCCTTGTATAGTTATGCGGTGCCTCATGCTAAAGAGAACGAACGTCGAGCTAAGCCCCGTGCCCATGTTGGAGTAATGTGGTTGCGCTAGTTTGTTGTCATGGGTGAGTACTTAGGCGCCAAAGTTTTCGTAATATCCCAACCACTTTCTCATTCCCATCATTTTTACCAAATCCTTTCCTTTCTCAAATTCTCACTTGGGCATAACATTATACCCAAGGTTTTAACAAAAACTTTTACAACAAGGTAAAAACCTTGAGGGTTTTCCCAACCTAAAGTTTATGTGTGAACTAAGATGCATAATAGCATAAGGATGCCATTATACAATGAAGGGGTGTCAAGGTCATCCATACTCCAATTGAGCATGAATGGAGATGATCAAAAAGTAGAGCAATTTTAATGATATTATCCCAAGTGTTTACTAGAATTAGGGTGTCAAAAGGTGGTGAAATGTGATTCACATACTTAGAGTAAGTACGCAATATATCGAGAGGGGACATTACACACTTGGTGGCAAGTATGTAAAAGAATCAAGTTAAGCAAACCCAAGGAGACGCAAGAATCAAGATACCAAGGGTAGAAAGATCTCAACCAAGAACATGGATATAAAGAGTCAAAGTAAATGGCTTGCCTTGGCTGGCTAGTCCCTGGTCTTCTTCAACACCTTCTCCAAAATCTTCTCCTTCGGCTTCTCCCACGTTCATATCTAACGTTGCGAAAATAAGAGGGCAACATACAATCAACACATAACTCAAAAATCAAGTTTTAAAAAGAAAAGGGTAATATGCAGGGGTACATGTTGTAGAAAAGTGAAAACATGCATTGGCCAATTTATAAGAAAAGGGTTGGGGTGGGAGATTAAAAAACAACAAAATTTTAATGAACAACAATTCATTTGACACACCATTTTTATAAACGATCCAGAATTATTTTCTACAGGGACCCATGGTATTTTTCTGAGATGGACAACATTAAAACAAGATCATCACAATTGGAATCAGTCAAAAATATTAATTCTACAATTTTAGGATTTTTGTGGAGTATGCAGAATACATAGAGCAAGATTAATACACTAAAAATCGTATAAAAATCCTAAAAATATGGGGTCAGAGGCATGTGAAAGGTCTTGAAAATATCTTTCTAACGCAGTTGGTTTCATTTGTTTTCGAGTTGTAGAACTCTGGTGATAAGCAATTTAGTTCACTGGTTTAAAAACAAAAACTGAAAAAGTTTAAACCAGTTTTAAATGAAAACTGGGCGGGAAAAGAAGCTGGGCCGCATTTGTGAAAGAAACGGGCCGTGCGGTGAGGGAGATGGGCTGGCCCAGGAGTAATGCCACGCGGGCAGAAAGAAAAAAAAGAGAAAATAAAACAAAAGAAGGGGGGGGCCTGGGCCAGGCCGGTGCATGCCACGCTGGCTTGCATGGCCCATGCAGCCAGACGATGGGGATCCGATGGCCCGGAGCCATCGTCTCCACCACGCCACGCAGGGCACGGACGGGCGGTTGGGCTCGGCAGGGAGGAAGCAGGCGGCGGCCGGGGACTCACCGGCGATCGGCGGGGCGTCGACGGCGGCAGCAGGGTGGCGTGGGAGCGTCGCGGGCTGGTCCAGGGGCGGCTCGGCGGCTTCTCCTCCTTGCTCCCGGGCTCCGGCGGTTCCTCCTTGCACACGGCGTCCGGCAGCAGGTCTGGTCGCGGCGACGCTTCCCGGACGTCCTGGCACGGCGAGGCAGGGTTAGGTGGTTGGAGAGAGGGACAGGGCGGAGTTAGGTGGTAGAGGAGGGGAAAGCGGCCGGCCGGTGTCCGGCAGCACCTCTTCTTCTCCGGCGATGGCTACGGGCGCGGTGGCGGAGTTCTGGCGAGGTGCAGCCATGAGCAGCGCCCTGGGCGCCCTCAGGGGTTCTGTGGTGGTGTGAGGAGGCTAGTGGAGTGGATGTGAGGAAGGGAAGTGGTGCGGGCACCCCTTTTATAGGCAGAGGGAGGGCGTCCGGCGGGGTTGGGCGGTGGTTCTGACCAACGGGAGGACGAGGGCTGGCGTCATCATGGTGGGGCCGTGATGACGTCGGGCTGCTGGCGTCAGCGGGGAGGGGAAGCGAGGCGACGCGCGTGGTTACGAGGCGGGGAAGAGAGAACGAGGCGTCGGGCGACTGCGCGCGTGCGAGCAGGGAGCCAGGGCGTGGCATCGGGCTAGGTTTTCTGGGGTGGGCTATGCCCTTGGCCTTGGGCCGAGTTGGAGAGGGAGAAGGGAGGAAAGAGGCTCAGGTTGGGTGGGGGTTTTCGGGCCAGGTGGGGGTGGGCTTGGGTGGTGGTGTGTGGGCACCAAGTGCCGGCCATACAAGAGAGGGACATGGCCTCCCAACTCTCGGCCACGCATAAGGGAAGAAGAGAGGGAGGGGTAAGAGGGGTGGTGGCTTTTCTAGGGTTTTCCAAAGAGAGAGAACAAGAGGGTGGTGAAGAAAAAGGAGTAGGAGGAGTCACATGCCCCCGGCCATGTGAGAAAAAAAAGAAAAGTGCAAGAAAAAGAGAGGGGGAAGTGTTCCCCCTTCCTAGGGTTTTTCCCCAAAGGAGAGAAAAAGAGAGGGAATAGGTGAATGAAAAGAAAAGGGTGTCAAGTTGTTGCATGTGCAAACATGCACCCAAATTTCAGATGAAGAGGGAAATTGTTCTAAAAAAGAAAGTTGGGGTGTGGGGTGTTTCACATAAGGTGTCATGAGGAGTTTTCCTCTTTTAAATTTTGGTACAAAAACTTGATACTAAGGGTTTGGTGTGAGAAGTGAACCATGCACACATACTTCCAACATATTTTAAGTAACAATATATGCTATGCAAACACTAGTTAGCAAGATAAATAAAAGTTTTTGTTGGCCCATATTTTCAAAACTAGGGAATATGCAGGGTTTGAAAAGTGGGTTGTGACAGTATCTTCTCTAATGTGACACCAACACCCTATCGTAGACATCCGTATCTGGGGCGTCTAGGACCTGGATAGCATCGGGATGAAATAACCCATGCAAAACCAAACAGTAAAAACAAAAAAAAACTTGTGTTTTTTGCATACTTGTTTGTTACTTTGGGTTAGTCGTTTTGGGGGTCGAGAGTTTCAACACGTGTGAGGGGATGTGTGCGTACATTAAAATTTATATAGATCGTGAGAAAGTGAAGTAATTTCATCTTAGATCCCAAAGAGATTTTCAATGCTTTCTAAACGGCCTCAATCGGAGCTTGTTCTTATTCATGTTGTTACTCTTAACTACTTCCCTCTTCTAGATGATGCCTATAATCAATTTCGTCACCGTATCTTCTCTAATGTGACACCAACACCCTATCGTAGACATCCGTATCTGGGGCGTCTAGGACCTGGATAGCATCGGGATGAAATAACCCATGCAAAACCAAACAGTAAAAACAAAAAAAAACTTGTGTTTTTTGCATACTTGTTTGTTACTTTGGGTTAGTCGTTTTGAGGGTCGAGAGTTTCAACACGTGTGAGGGGATGTGTGCGTACATTAAAATTTATATAGATCGTGAGAAAGTGAAGTAATTTCATCTTAGATCCCAAAGAGATTTTCAATGCTTTCTAAATGGCCTCAATCGGAGCTTGTTCTTATTCATGTTGTTACTCTTAACTACTTCCCTCTTCTAGATGATGCCTATAATCAATTTCGTCACCGTATCTTCTCTAATGTGACACCAACACCCTATCGTAGACATCCGTATCTGGGGCGTCTAGGACCTGGATAGCATCGGGATGAAATAACCCATGCAAAACCGAACAGTAAAAACAAAAAAAACTTGTGTTTTTTGCATACTTGTTTGTTACTTTGGGTTAGTCGTTTTGGGGGTCGAGAGTTTCAACACGTGTGAGGGGATGTGTGCGTACATTAAAATTTATATAGATCGTGAGAAAGTGAAGTAATTTCATCTTAGATCCCAAAGAGATTTTCAATGCTTTCTAAACGGCCTCAATCGGAGCTTGTTCTTATTCATGTTGTTACTCTTAACTACTTCCCTCTTCTAGATGATGCCTATAATCAATTTCGTCACCGTATCTTCTCTAATGTGACACCAACACCCTATCGTAGACATCCGTATCTGGGGCGTCTAGGACCTGGATAGCATCGGGATGAAGGACCTGGATAGCATCGGGATGAAATAACCCATGCAAAACCAAACAGTAAAAACAAAAAAAACTTGTTTTTTTTGCATACTTGTTTGTCACTTTGGGTTAGTCATTTTGGGGGTCGAGAGTTTCAACACGTGTGAGGGGATGTGTGCGTACACTAAAATTTATATAGATCGTGAGAAAGTGAAGTAATTTCATCTTAGATCCCAAAGAGATTTTCAATGCTTTCTAAACGGCCTCAATCGGAGCTTGTTCTTATTCATGTTGTTACTCTTAACTACTTCCCTCTTCTAGATGATGCCTATAATCAATTTCGTCACCGTATCTTCTCTAATGTGACACCAACACCCTATCGTAGACATCCGTATCAGGGGCGTCTAGGACCTGGATAGCATCGGGATGAAATAGCCCATGCAAAACCGAACAGTAAAAACAAAAAAAACTTGTGTTTTTTGCATACTTGTTTGTTACTTTGGGTTAGTCATTTTGGGGGTCGAGAGTTTCAACACGTGTGAGGGGATGTGTGCGTACACTAAAATTTATATAGATCGTGAGAAAGTGAAGTAATTTCATCTTAGATCCCAAAGAGATTTTCAATGCTTTCTAAACGGCCTCAATCGGAGCTTGTTCTTATTCATGTTGTTACTCTTAACTACTTCCCTCTTCTAGATGATGCCTATAATCAATTTCGTCACCGTATCTTCTCTAATGTGACACCAACACCCTATCGTAGACATCCTTATCGGAAGCGGATAGGACATAGATACCATCGCGAACAAATAGCACATGAAAAACCGATCAGTAAAAACAAAAAAAACTTGTGTTTTTTGCATACTTGTTTGTTACTTTGGGTTAGTCATTTTGGGGGTCGAGAGTTTCAACACGTGTGAGGGGATGTGTGCGTACACTAAAATTTATATAGATCGTGAGAAAGTGAAGTAATTTCATCTTAGATCCCAAAGAGATTTTCAATGCTTTCTAAACGGCCTCAATCGGAGCTTGTTCTTATTCATGTTGTTACTCTTAACTACTTCCCTCTTCTAGATGATGCCTATAATCAATTTCGTCACCGTATCTTCTCTAATGTGACACCAACACCCTATCGTAGACATCCGTATCTGGGGGCATCTAGGACCTGGATAGCATCGGGATGAAATAGCCCATGCAAAACCTAAAAGTAAAAACAAAAAAAAATTGATTTTTTGCATACTTGTTTGTTACTTTGGGTTAGTCATTTTGGGGGTCGAGAGTTTCAACACGTGTGAGGGAATGTGTGCGTACACTAAAATTTATATAGATCGTGAGAAAGTGAAGTAATTTCATCTTAGATCCCAAAGAGATTTTCAATGCTTTCTAAACGGCCTCAATCGGAGCTTGTTCTTATTCATGTTGTTACTCTTAACTACTTCCCTCTTCTAGATGATGCCTATAATCAATTTCGTCACCGTATCTTCTCTAATGTGACACCAACACCCTATCGTAGACATCCGTATCAGGGGCGTCTAGGACCTGGATAGCATCGGGATGAAATAGCCCATGCAAAACCGAATAGTAAAAACAAAAAAAACTTGTTTTTTTTGCATACTTGTTTGTTACTTTGGGTTAGTCATTTTGGGGGTCGAGAGTTTCAACACGTGTGAGGGGATGTGTGCGTACATTAAAATTTATATAGATCGTGAGAAAGTGAAGTAATTTCATCTTAGATCCCAAAGAGATTTTCAATGCTTTCTAAACGGCCTCAATCGGAGCTTGTTCTTATTCATGTTGTTACTCTTAACTACTTCCCTCTTCTAGATGATGCCTATAATCAATTTCGTCACCGTATCTTCTCTAATGTGACACCAACACCCTATTGTAGACATCCGTATCAGGGGCGTCTAGGACCTGGATAGCATCGGGATGAAATAGCCCATGCAAAACCGAACAGTAAAAACAAAAAGAACTTGTGTTTTTTGCATACTTGTTTGTTACTTTGGGTTAGTCATTTTGGGGGTCGAGAGTTTCAACACGTGTGAGGGGATGTGTGCGTACACTAAAATTTATATAGATCGTGAGAAAGTGAAATAATTTCATCTTAGATCCCAAAGAGATTTTCAATGCTTTCTAAACGGCCTCAATCGGAGCTTGTTCTTATTCATGTTGTTACTCTTAACTACTTCCCTCTTCTAGATGATGCCTATAATCAATTTCGTCACCATATCTTCTCTAATGTGACACCAACACCCTATCGTAGACATCAGTATACGGGCGTCTAGGACCTGGATAGCATCGGGATGAAATAACCCATGCAAAACCGAACAGTAAAAACAAAAAAACTTGTGTTTTTTGCATACTTGTTTGTTACTTTGGGTTGTGAGAGTTTCAACACGTGTGAGGGGATGTGTGCGTACATTAAAATTTATATAGATCGTGAGAAAGTGAAGTAATTTCATCTTAGATCCCAAAGAGATTTTCAATGCTTTCTAAACGGCCTCAATCGGAGCTTGTTCTTATTCATGTTGTTACTCTTAACTACTTCCCTCTTCTAGATGATGCCTATAATCAATTTCGTCACCGTATCTTCTCTAATGTGACACCAACACCCTATCGTAGACATTCGTATCTGGGGCGTCTAGGACCTGGATAGCATCGGGATGAAGGACCTGGATAGCATCGGGATGAAATAACCCATGCAAAACCGAACAGTAAAAACAAAAAAAAACTTGTTTTTTTTGCATACTTGTTTGTTACTTTGGGTTAGTCATTTTGGGGGTCGAGAGTTTCAACACGTGTGAGGGGATGTGTGCGTACACTAAAATTTATATAGATCGTGAGAAAGTGAAGTAATTTCATCTTAGATCCCAAAGAGATTTTCAATGCTTTCTAAACGGCCTCAATCGGAGCTTGTTCTTATTCATGTTGTTACTCTTAACTACTTCCCTCTTCTAGATGATGCCTATAATCAATTTCGTCACCGTATCTTCTCTAATGTGACACCAACACCCTATCGTAGACATCCGTATCAGGGGCGTCTAGGACCTGGATAGCATCGGGATGAAATAGCCCATGCAAAACCGAACAGTAAAAACAAAAAAAACTTGTGTTTTTTGCATACTTGTTTGTTACTTTGGGTTAGTCATTTTGGGGGTCGAGAGTTTCAACACGTGTGAGGGGATGTGTGCGTACACTAAAATTTATATAGATCGTGAGAAAGTGAAGTAATTTCATCTTAGATCCCAAAGAGATTTTCAATGCTTTCTAAACGGCCTCAATCGGAGCTTGTTCTTATTCATGTTGTTACTCTTAACTACTTCCCTCTTCTAGATGATGCCTATAATCAATTTCGTCACCGTATCTTCTCTAATGTGACACCAACACCCTATCGTAGACATCCGTATCGGGCGTCTAGGACCTGGATAACATCGGGATGAAATAGCCCATGCAAAACCGAACAGTAAAAACAAAAAAAAAACTTGTGTTTTTTGCATACTTGTTTGTTACTTTGGGTTAGTCATTTTGGGGGTCGAGAGTTTCAACACGTGTGAGGGGATGTGTGCGTACACTAAAATTTATATAGATCGTGAGAAAGTGAAGTAATTTCATCTTAGATCCCAAAGAGATTTTCAATGCTTTCTAAACGGCCTCAATCGGAGCTTGTTCTTATTCATGTTGTTACTCTTAACTACTTCCCTCTTCTAGATGATGCCTATAATCAATTTCGTCACCGTATCTTCTCTAATGTGACACCAACACCCTATCGTAGAACATCCGTATACGGGGCGTCTAGGACCTGGATAGCATCGGGATGAAATAGCCCATGCAAAACCGAACAGTAAAAACAAAAAAAACTTGTTTTTTGCATACTTGTTTGTTACTTTGGGTTAGTCATTTTGGGGGTCGAGAGTTTCAACACGTGTGAGGGGATGTGTGCGTACACTAAAATTTATATAGATCGTGAGAAAGTGAAGTAATTTCATCTTAGATCCCAAAGAGATTTTCAATGCTTTCTAAACGGCCTCAATCGGAGCTTGTTCTTATTCATGTTGTTACTCTTAACTACTTCCCTCTTCTAGATGATGCCTATAATCAATTTCGTCACCGTATCTTCTCTAATGTGACACCAACACCCTATCGTAGTCTAGGACCTGGATAGCATCGGGATGAAATAGCCCATGCAAAACCGAACAGTAAAAACAAAAAAAACTTGTGTTTTTTGCATACTTGTTTGTTACTTTGGGTTAGTCATTTTGGGGGTCGAGAGTTTCAACACGTGTGAGGGGATGTGTGCGTACACTAAAATTTATATAGATCGTGAGAAAGTGAAGTAATTTCATCTTAGATCCCAAAGAGATTTTCAATGCTTTCTAAACGGCCTCAATCGGAGCTTGTTCTTATTCATGTTGTTACTCTTAACTACTTCCCTCTTCTAGATGATGCCTATAATCAATTTCGTCACCGTATCTTCTCTAATGTGACACCAACACCCTATCGTAGACATCCGTATCTGGGGCGTCTAGGACCTGGATAGCATCGGGATGAAATAGCCCATGCAAAACCGAACAGTAAAAACAAAAAAAAACTTGTGTTTTTTGCATACTTGTTTGTTACTTTGGGTTAGTCGTTTTGGGGGTCGAGAGTTTCAACACGTGTGAGGGGATGTGTGCGTACACTAAAATTTATATAGATCGTGAGAAAGTGAAGTAATTTCATCTTAGATCCCAAAGAGATTTTCAATGCTTTCTAAACGGCCTCAATCGGAGCTTGTTCTTATTCATGTTGTTACTCTTAACTACTTCCCTCTTCTAGATGATGCCTATAATCAATTTCGTCACCGTATCTTCTCTAATGTGACACCAACACCCTATCGTAGACATCCGTATAAGGGGCGTCTAGGACCTGGATAGCATCGGGATGAAATAGCCCATGCAAAACCGAACAGTAAAAACAAAAAAACTTGTGTTTTTTGCATACTTGTTTGTTACTTTGGGTTAGTCATTTTGGGGGTCGAGAGTTTCAACACGTGTGAGGGGATGTGTGCGTACACTAAAATTTATATAGATCGTGAGAAAGTGAAGTAATTTCATCTTAGATCCCAAAGAGATTTTCAATGCTTTCTAAACGGCCTCAATCGGAGCTTGTTCTTATTCATGTTGTTACTCTTAACTACTTCCCTCTTCTAGATGATGCCTATAATCAATTTCGTCACCGTATCTTCTCTAATGTGACACCAACACCCTATCGTAGACATCCGTATCGGGGCGTCTAGGACCTGGATAGCATCGGGATGAAATAGCCCATGCAAAACCGAACAGTAAAAACAAAAAAACTTGTGTTTTTTGCATACTTGTTTGTTACTTTGGGTTAGTCATTTTGGGGGTCGAGAGTTTCAACACGTGTGAGGGGATGTGTGCGTACATTAAAATTTATATAGATCGTGAGAAAGTGAAGTAATTTCATCTTAGATCCCAAAGAGATTTTCAATGCTTTCTAAACGGCCTCAATCGGAGCTTGTTCTTATTCATGTTGTTACTCTTAACTACTTCCCTCTTCTAGATGATGCCTATAATCAATTTCGTCACCGTATCTTCTCTAATGTGACACCAACACCCTATCGTAGACATCCGTATCTGGGGCGTCTAGGACCTGGATAGCATCGGGATGAAATAGCCCATGCAAAACCGAACAGTAAAAACAAAAAAACTTGTGTTTTTTGCATACTTGTTTGTTACTTTGGGTTAGTCGTTTTGGGGGTCGAGAGTTTCAACACGTGTGAGGGGATGTGTGCGTACACTAAAATTTATATAGATCGTGAGAAAGTGAAGTAATTTCATCTTAGATCCCAAAGAGATTTTCAATGCTTTCTAAACGGCCTCAATCGGAGCTTGTTCTTATTCATGTTGTTACTCTTAACTACTTCCCTCTTCTAGATGATGCCTATAATCAATTTCGTCACCGTATCTTCTCTAATGTGACACCAACACCCTATCGTAGACATCCGTATCTGAGGCGTCTAGGACCTGGATAGCATCGGGATGAAATAGCCCATGCAAAACCGAACAGTAAAAACAAAAAAAACTTGTTTTTTTTGCATACTTGTTTGTTACTTTGGGTTAGTCATTTTGGGGGTCGAGAGTTTCAACACGTGTGAGGGGATGTGTGCGTACACTAAAATTTATATAGATCGTGAGAAAGTGAAGTAATTTCATCTTAGATCCCAAAGAGATTTTCAATGCTTTCTAAACGGCCTCAATCGGAGCTTGTTCTTATTCATGTTGTTACTCTTAACTACTTCCCTCTTCTAGATGATGCCTATAATCAATTTCGTCACCGTATCTTCTCTAATGTGACACCAACACCCTATCGTAGACATCCGTATCTGGGGCGTCTAGGACCTGGATAGCATCGGGATGAAATAGCCCATGCAAAACCGAACAGTAAAAACAAAAAAACTTGTGTTTTTTGCATACTTGTTTGTTACTTTGGGTTAGTCGTTTTGGGGGTCGAGAGTTTCAACACGTGTGAGGGGATGTGTGCGTACATTAAAATTTATATAGATCGTGAGAAAGTGAAGTAATTTCATCTTAGATCCCAAAGAGATTTTCAATGCTTTCTAAACGGCCTCAATCGGAGCTTGTTCTTATTCATGTTGTTACTCTTAACTACTTCCCTCTTCTAGATGATGCCTATAATCAATTTCGTCACCGTATCTTCTCTAATGTGACACCAACACCCTATCGTAGACATCCGTATCAGGGCGTCTAGGACCTGGATAGCATCGGGATGAAATAGCCCATGCAAAACCGAACAGTAAAAACAAAAAAAACTTTTTTTTTGCATACTTGTTTGTTACTTTGGGTTAGTCGTTTTGGGGGTCGAGAGTTTCAACACGTGTGAGGGGATGTGTGCGTACACTAAAATTTATATAGATCGTGAGAAAGTGAAGTAATTTCATCTTAGATCCCAAAGAGATTTTCAATGCTTTCTAAACGGCCTCAATCGGAGCTTGTTCTTATTCATGTTGTTACTCTTAACTACTTCCCTCTTCTAGATGATGCCTATAATCAATTTCGTCACCGTATCTTCTCTAATGTGACACCAACACCCTATCGTAGACATCCGTATCAGGGCCGTCTAGGACCTGGATACCCTTGGGATGAAATAGCCCATGCAAAACCGAACAGTAAAAACAAAAAAAAAAACTTGTGTTTTTTGCATACTTGTTTGTTACTTTGGGTTAGTCGTTTTGGGGGTCGAGAGTTTCAACACGTGTGAGGGGATGTGTGCGTACACTAAAATTTATATAGATCGTGAGAAAGTGAAGTAATTTCATCTTAGATCCCAAAGAGATTTTCAATGCTTTCTAAACGGCCTCAATCGGAGCTTGTTCTTATTCATGTTGTTACTCTTAACTACTTCCCTCTTCTAGATGATGCCTATAATCAATTTCGTCACCGTATCTTCTCTAATGTGACACCAACACCCTATCGTAGACATCCGGTTCTCCGGCGTCTAGGACCTGGATAGCATCGGGATGAAATAGCCCATGCAAAACCGAACAGTAAAAACAAAAAAAAACTTGTGTTTTTTGCATACTTGTTTGTTACTTTGGGTTAGTCGTTTTGGGGGTCGAGAGTTTCAACACGTGTGAGGGGATGTGTGCGTACATTAAAATTTATATAGATCGTGAGAAAGTGAAGTAATTTCATCTTAGATCCCAAAGAGATTTTCAATGCTTTCTAAACGGCCTCAATCGGAGCTTGTTCTTATTCATGTTGTTACTCTTAACTACTTCCCTCTTCTAGATGATGCCTATAATCAATTTCGTCACCGTATCTTCTCTAATGTGACACCAACACCCTATCGTAGACATCCGTATCCGGGGCGTCTAGGACCTGGATAACATCGGGATGAAATAGCCCATGCAAAACCGAACGGTAAAAACAAAAAAACTTGTGTTTTTTGCATACTTGTTTGTTACTTTGGGTTAGTCGTTTTGGGGGTCGAGAGTTTCAACACGTGTGAGGGGATGTGTGCGTACATTAAAATTTATATAGATCGTGAGAAAGTGAAGTAATTTCATCTTAGATCCCAAAGAGATTTTCAATGCTTTCTAAACGGCCTCAATCGGAGCTTGTTCTTATTCATGTTGTTACTCTTAACTACTTCCCTCTTCTAGATGATGCCTATAATCAATTTCGTCACCGTATCTTCTCTAATGTGACACCAACACCCTATCGTAGACATCCGTATCTGGGGCGTCTAGGACCTGGATAACATCGGGATGAAATAGCCCATGCAAAACCGAACGGTAAAAACAAAAAAAACTTGTGTTTTTTGCATACTTGTTTGTTACTTTGGGTTAGTCGTTTTGGGGGTCGAGAGTTTCAACACGTGTGAGGGGATGTGTGCGTACACTAAAATTTATATAGATCGTGAGAAAGTGAAGTAATTTCATCTTAGATCCCAAAGAGATTTTCAATGCTTTCTAAACGGCCTCAATCGGAGCTTGTTCTTATTCATGTTGTTACTCTTAACTACTTCCCTCTTCTAGATGATGCCTATAATCAATTTCGTCACCGTATCTTCTCTAATGTGACACCAACACCCTATCGTAGACATCCGTATCAGGGGCGTCTAGGACCTGGATAACATCGGGATGATATAGCCCATGCAAAACCGACCAGTAAAAACAAAAAAAAACTTGTGTTTTTTGCATACTTGTTTGTTACTTTGGGTTAGTCGTTTTGGGGGTCGAGAGTTTCAACACGTGTGAGGGGATGTGTGCGTACACTAAAATTTATATAGATCGTGAGAAAGTGAAGTAATTTCATCTTAGATCCCAAAGAGATTTTCAATGCTTTCTAAACGGCCTCAATCGGAGCTTGTTCTTATTCATGTTGTTACTCTTAACTACTTCCCTCTTCTAGATGATGCCTATAATCAATTTCGTCACCGTATCTTCTCTAATGTGACACCAACACCCTATCGTAGACATCCGTATCGGGGCGTCTAGGACCTGGATAACATCGGGATGAAATAGCCTATGCAAAACCGAACGGTAAAAACAAAAAAAACTTGTGTTTTTTGCATACTTGTTTGTTACTTTGGGTTAGTCGTTTTGGGGGTCGAGAGTTTCAACACGTGTGAGGGGATGTGTGCGTACATTAAAATTTATATAGATCGTGAGAAAGTGAAGTAATTTCATCTTAGATCCCAAAGAGATTTTCAATGCTTTCTAAACGGCCTCAATCGGAGCTTGTTCTTATTCATGTTGTTACTCTTAACTACTTCCCTCTTCTAGATGATGCCTATAATCAATTTCGTCACCGTATCTTCTCTAATGTGACACCAACACCCTATCGTAGACATCCGTATCGGGGCGTCTAGGACCTGGATAGCATCGGGATGAAATAGCCCATGCAAAACCGAACAGTAAAAACAAAAAAAACTTGTGTTTTTTGCATACTTGTTTGTTACTTTGGGTTAGTCGTTTTGGGGGTCGAGAGTTTCAACACGTGTGAGGGGATGTGTGCGTACATTAAAATTTATATAGATCGTGAGAAAGTGAAGTAATTTCATCTTAGATCCCAAAGAGATTTTCAATGCTTTCTAAACGGCCTCAATCGGAGCTTGTTCTTATTCATGTTGTTACTCTTAACTACTTCCCTCTTCTAGATGATGCCTATAATCAATTTCGTCACCGTATCTTCTCTAATGTGACACCAACACCCTATCGTAGACATCCGTATCGGGGCGTCTAGGACCTGGATAACATCGGGATGAAATAGCCCATGCAAAACCGAACAGTAAAAACAAAAAAAACTTGTGTTTTTTGCATACTTGTTTGTTACTTTGGGTTAGTCGTTTTGGGGTCGAGAGTTTCAACACGTGTGAGGGGATGTGTGCGTACATTAAAATTTATATAGATCGTGAGAAAGTGAAGTAATTTCATCTTAGATCCCAAAGAGATTTTCAATGCTTTCTAAACGGCCTCAATCGGAGCTTGTTCTTATTCATGTTGTTACTCTTAACTACTTCCCTCTTCTAGATGATGCCTATAATCAATTTCGTCACCGTATCTTCTCTAATGTGACACCAACACCCTATCGTAGACATCCGTATAAGGGCGTCTAGGACCTGGATAGCATCGGGATGAAATAGCCCATGCAAAACCGAACGGTAAAAACAAAAAAAACTTGTGTTTTTTGCATACTTGTTTGTTACTTTGGGTTAGTCGTTTTGGGGGTCGAGAGTTTCAACACGTGTGAGGGGATGTGTGCGTACACTAAAATTTATATAGATCGTGAGAAAGTGAAGTAATTTCATCTTAGATCCCAAAGAGATTTTCAATGCTTTCTAAACGGCCTCAATCGGAGCTTGTTCTTATTCATGTTGTTACTCTTAACTACTTCCCTCTTCTAGATGATGCCTATAATCAATTTCGTCACCGTATCTTCTCTAATGTGACACCAACACCCTATCGTAGACATCCGTATCGGGGCGTCTAGGACCTGGATAGCATCGGGATGAAATAGCCCATGCAAAACCGAACAGTAAAAACAAAAAAAAACTTGTGTTTTTTGCATACTTGTTTGTTACTTTGGGTTAGTCGTTTTGGGGGTCGAGAGTTTCAACACGTGTGAGGGGATGTGTGCGTACATTAAAATTTATATAGATCGTGAGAAAGTGAAGTAATTTCATCTTAGATCCCAAAGAGATTTTCAATGCTTTCTAAACGGCCTCAATCGGAGCTTGTTCTTATTCATGTTGTTACTCTTAACTACTTCCCTCTTCTAGATGATGCCTATAATCAATTTCGTCACCGTATCTTCTCTAATGTGACACCAACACCCTATCGTAGACATCCGTATCAGGGCGTCTAGGACCTGGATAGCATCGGGATGAAATAGCCCATGCAAAACCGAACAGTAAAAACAAAAAAAACTTGTGTTTTTTGCATACTTGTTTGTTACTTTGGGTTAGTCGTTTTGGGGGTCGAGAGTTTCAACACGTGTGAGGGGATGTGTGCGTACATTAAAATTTATATAGATCGTGAGAAAGTGAAGTAATTTCATCTTAGATCCCAAAGAGATTTTCAATGCTTTCTAAACGGCCTCAATCGGAGCTTGTTCTTATTCATGTTGTTACTCTTAACTACTTCCCTCTTCTAGATGATGCCTATAATCAATTTCGTCACCGTATCTTCTCTAATGTGACACCAACACCCTATCGTAGACATCCTTATCAGGGGCGTCTAGGACCTGGATAGCATCGGGATGAAATAGCCCATGCAAAACCGAACAGTAAAAACAAAAAAAACTTGTGTTTTTTGCATACTTGTTTGTTACTTTGGGTTAGTCGTTTTGGGGGTCGAGAGTTTCAACACGTGTGAGGGGATGTGTGCGTACATTAAAATTTATATAGATCGTGAGAAAGTGAAGTAATTTCATCTTAGATCCCAAAGAGATTTTCAATGCTTTCTAAACGGCCTCAATCGGAGCTTGTTCTTATTCATGTTGTTACTCTTAACTACTTCCCTCTTCTAGATGATGCCTATAATCAATTTCGTCACCGTATCTTCTCTAATGTGACACCAACACCCTATCGTAGACATCCGTATCGGGGCGTCTAGGACCTGGATAGCATCGGTATGAAATAGCCCATGCAAAACCGAGCAGTAAAAACAAAAAAAAACTTGTGTTTTTTGCATACTTGTTTGTTACTTTGGGTTAGTCGTTTTGGGGGTCGAGAGTTTCAACACGTGTGAGGGGATGTGTGCGTACACTAAAATTTATATAGATCGTGAGAAAGTGAAGTAATTTCATCTTAGATCCCAAAGAGATTTTCAATGCTTTCTAAACGGCCTCAATCGGAGCTTGTTCTTATTCATGTTGTTACTCTTAACTACTTCCCTCTTCTAGATGATGCCTATAATCAATTTCGTCACCGTATCTTCTCTAATGTGACACCAACACCCTATCGTAGACATCCGTATCGGGCGTCTAGGACCTGGATAGCATCGGGATGAAATAGCCCATGCAAAACCGAACAGTAAAAACAAAAAAAAAACTTGTGTTTTTTGCATACTTGTTTGTTACTTTGGGTTAGTCGTTTTGGGGGTCGAGAGTTTCAACACGTGTGAGGGGATGTGTGCGTACATTAAAATTTATATAGATCGTGAGAAAGTGAAGTAATTTCATCTTAGATCCCAAAGAGATTTTCAATGCTTTCTAAACGGCCTCAATCGGAGCTTGTTCTTATTCATGTTGTTACTCTTAACTACTTCCCTCTTCTAGATGATGCCTATAATCAATTTCGTCACCGTATCTTCTCTAATGTGACACCAACACCCTATCGTAGACATCCGTATACGGGCGTCTAGGACCTGGTTAGCATCGGGTTGAAATAGCCCATGCAAAACCTATCAGTAAAAACAAAAAAAACTTGTGTTTTTTGCATACTTGTTTGTTACTTTGGGTTAGTCGTTTTGGGGGTCGAGAGTTTCAACACGTGTGAGGGGATGTGTGCGTACATTAAAATTTATATAGATCGTGAGAAAGTGAAGTAATTTCATCTTAGATCCCAAAGAGATTTTCAATGCTTTCTAAACGGCCTCAATCGGAGCTTGTTCTTATTCATGTTGTTACTCTTAACTACTTCCCTCTTCTAGATGATGCCTATAATCAATTTCGTCACCGTATCTTCTCTAATGTGACACCAACACCCTATCGTAGACATCCGTATACGGGCGTCTAGGACCTGGATAGCATCGGGATGAAATAGCCCATGCAAAACCGAACAGTAAAAACAAAAAAAAACTTGTGTTTAGCATACTTGTTTGTTACTTTGGGTTAGTCGTTTTGGGGGTCGAGAGTTTCAACACGTGTGAGGGGATGTGTGCGTACATTAAAATTTATATAGATCGTGAGAAAGTGAAGTAATTTCATCTTAGATCCCAAAGAGATTTTCAATGCTTTCTAAACGGCCTCAATCGGAGCTTGTTCTTATTCATGTTGTTACTCTTAACTACTTCCCTCTTCTAGATGATGCCTATAATCAATTTCGTCACCGTATCTTCTCTAATGTGACACCAACACCCTATCGTAGACATCCGTATCGGGGCGTATGGGACCTGTATAGCCTCGGGATGAAATACCCCCAGCAAACCCTAACAGTAAACAAAAAAAAAACTTGTGTTTTTTGCATACTTGTTTGTTACTTTGGGTTAGTCGTTTTGGGGGTCGAGAGTTTCAACACGTGTGAGGGGATGTGTGCGTACATTAAAATTTATATAGATCGTGAGAAAGTGAAGTAATTTCATCTTAGATCCCAAAGAGATTTTCAATGCTTTCTAAACGGCCTCAATCGGAGCTTGTTCTTATTCATGTTGTTACTCTTAACTACTTCCCTCTTCTAGATGATGCCTATAATCAATTTCGTCACCGTATCTTCTCTAATGTGACACCAACACCCTATCGTAGACATCCGTCACACGGGCGTCTAGGACCTGGATAGCATCGGGATGAAATAGCCCATGCAAAACCGAACAGTAAAAACAAAAAAAAACTTGTGTTTTTTGCATACTTGTTTGTTACTTTGGGTTAGTCGTTTTGGGGGTCGAGAGTTTCAACACGTGTGAGGGGATGTGTGCGTACATTAAAATTTATATAGATCGTGAGAAAGTGAAGTAATTTCATCTTAGATCCCAAAGAGATTTTCAATGCTTTCTAAACGGCCTCAATCGGAGCTTGTTCTTATTCATGTTGTTACTCTTAACTACTTCCCTCTTCTAGATGATGCCTATAATCAATTTCGTCACCGTATCTTCTCTAATGTGACACCAACACCCTATCGTAGACATCCGTATCTGGGGCGTCTAGGACCTGGATAGCATCGGGATGAAATAGCCCATGCAAAACCGAACGGTAAAAACAAAAAAAACTTGTGTTTTTTGCATACTTGTTTGTTACTTTGGGTTAGTCGTTTTGGGGGTCGAGAGTTTCAACACGTGTGAGGGGATGTGTGCGTACATTAAAATTTATATAGATCGTGAGAAAGTGAAGTAATTTCATCTTAGATCCCAAAGAGATTTTCAATGCTTTCTAAACGGCCTCAATCGGAGCTTGTTCTTATTCATGTTGTTACTCTTAACTACTTCCCTCTTCTAGATGATGCCTATAATCAATTTCGTCACCGTATCTTCTCTAATGTGACACCAACACCCTATCGTGGACATCCGTATCTGGGGCGTCTAGGACCTGGATAGCATCGGGATGAAATAGCCCATGCAAAACCGAACAGTAAAAACAAAAAAAACTTGTGTTTTGCATACTTGTTTGTTACTTTGGGTTAGTCGTTTTGGGAGTCGAGAGTTTCAACACGTGTGAGGGGATGTGTGCGTACATTAAAATTTATATAGATCGTGAGAAAGTGAAGTAATTTCATCTTAGATCCCAAAGAGATTTTCAATGCTTTCTAAACGGCCTCAATCGGAGCTTGTTCTTATTCATGTTGTTACTCTTAACTACTTCCCTCTTCTAGATGATGCCTATAATCAATTTCGTCACCGTATCTTCTCTAATGTGACACCAACACCCTATCGTAGACATCCGTATACGGGCGTCTAGGACCTGGATAACATCGGGATGAAATAGCCCATGCAAAACCGAGCAGTAAAAACAAAAAAAACTTGTGTTTTTTGCATACTTGTTTGTTACTTTGGGTTAGTCGTTTTGGGGGTCGAGAGTTTCAACACGTGTGAGGGGATGTGTGCGTACATTAAAATTTATATAGATCGTGAGAAAGTGAAGTAATTTCATCTTAGATCCCAAAGAGATTTTCAATGCTTTCTAAACGGCCTCAATCGGAGCTTGTTCTTATTCATGTTGTTACTCTTAACTACTTCCCTCTTCTAGATGATGCCTATAATCAATTTCGTCACCGTATCTTCTCTAATGTGACACCAACACCCTATCGTAGACATCCGTATGGGCGTCTAGGACCTGGATAGCATCGGGATGAAATAGCCCATGCAAAACCGAACAGTAAAAACAAAAAAAACTTGTGTTTTTTGCATACTTGTTTGTTACTTTGGGTTAGTCGTTTTGGGGGTCGAGAGTTTCAACACGTGTGAGGGGATGTGTGCGTACATTAAAATTTATATAGATCGTGAGAAAGTGAAGTAATTTCATCTTAGATCCCAAAGAGATTTTCAATGCTTTCTAAACGGCCTCAATCGGAGCTTGTTCTTATTCATGTTGTTACTCTTAACTACTTCCCTCTTCTAGATGATGCCTATAATCAATTTCGTCACCGTATCTTCTCTAATGTGACACCAACACCCTATCGTAGACATCCGTATCTAGGGCGTCTAGGACCTGGATAGCATCGGGATGAAATAGCCCATGCAAAACCGAACAGTAAAAACAAAAAAAAAACTTGTGTTTTTTGCATACTTGTTTGTTACTTTGGGTTAGTCGTTTTGGGGGTCGAGAGTTTCAACACGTGTGAGGGGATGTGTGCGTACATTAAAATTTATATAGATCGTGAGAAAGTGAAGTAATTTCATCTTAGATCCCAAAGAGATTTTCAATGCTTTCTAAACGGCCTCAATCGGAGCTTGTTCTTATTCATGTTGTTACTCTTAACTACTTCCCTCTTCTAGATGATGCCTATAATCAATTTCGTCACCGTATCTTCTCTAATGTGACACCAACACCCTATCGTAG
Organism: Lolium perenne; assembly: GCF_019359855.2. Classification (NCBI taxonomy): domain Eukaryota; kingdom Viridiplantae; phylum Streptophyta; class Magnoliopsida; order Poales; family Poaceae; genus Lolium; species Lolium perenne. The sequence goes on from NC_067248.2 coordinate 265,404,360, forward strand.
ACATCCGTATCAGGGGCGTCTAGGACCTGGATAGCATCGGATTGAAATAGCCCATGCAAAACGTACCGGTAAAACCAAAAAAAACTTGTGTTTTTTGCATACTTGTTTGTTACTTTGGGTTAGTCGTTTTGGGGGTCGAGAGTTTCAACACGTGTGAGGGGATGTGTGCGTACATTAAAATTTATATAGATCGTGAGAAAGTGAAGTAATTTCATCTTAGATCCCAAAGAGATTTTCAATGCTTTCTAAACGGCCTCAATCGGAGCTTGTTCTTATTCATGTTGTTACTCTTAACTACTTCCCTCTTCTAGATGATGCCTATAATCAATTTCGTCACCGTATCTTCTCTAATGTGACACCAACACCCTATCGTAGACATCCGTATCTGGCGCGTCTAGGACCTGGATAACATCGGGATGAAATAGCCCATGCAAAACCGAGCAGTAAAAACAAAAAAAACTTGTGTTTTTTGCATACTTGTTTGTTACTTTGGGTTAGTCGTTTTGGGGGTCGAGAGTTTCAACACGTGTGAGGGGATGTGTGCGTACATTAAAATTTATATAGATCGTGAGAAAGTGAAGTAATTTCATCTTAGATCCCAAAGAGATTTTCAATGCTTTCTAAACGGCCTCAATCGGAGCTTGTTCTTATTCATGTTGTTACTCTTAACTACTTCCCTCTTCTAGATGATGCCTATAATCAATTTCGTCACCGTATCTTCTCTAATGTGACACCAACACCCTATCGTAGACATCCGTATCGGGGCGTCTAGGACCTGGATAGCATCGGGATGAAATAGCCCATGCAAAACCGAACAGTAAAAACAAAAAAACTTGTGTTTTTTGCATACTTGTTTGTTACTTTGGGTTAGTCGTTTTGGGGTCGAGAGTTTCAACACGTGTGAGGGGATGTGTGCGTACATTAAAATTTATATAGATCGTGAGAAAGTGAAGTAATTTCATCTTAGATCCCAAAGAGATTTTCAATGCTTTCTAAACGGCCTCAATCGGAGCTTGTTCTTATTCATGTTGTTACTCTTAACTACTTCCCTCTTCTAGATGATGCCTATAATCAATTTCGTCACCGTATCTTCTCTAATGTGACACCAACACCCTATCGTAGACATCCGTATCGGGTGCGTCTAGGAGCTGGATAACATCGGGATGAAATAGCCCATGCAAAACCGAACAGTAAAAACAAAAAAACTTGTGTTTTTTTCATACTTGTTTGTTATTTTGGGTTAGTCGTTTTGGGGTCGAGAGTTTCAACACGTGTGAGGGGATGTGTGCGTACATTAAAATTTATATAGATCGTGAGAAAGTGAAGTAATTTCATCTTAGATCCCAAAGAGATTTTCAATGCTTTCTAAACGGCCTCAATCGGAGCTTGTTCTTATTCATGTTGTTACTCTTAACTACTTCCCTCTTCTAGATGATGCCTATAATCAATTTCGTCACCGTATCTTCTCTAATGTGACACCAACACCCTATCGTAGACATCCGTATCGGGGGCGTCTAGGACCTGGATAACATCGGGATGAAATAACCCATGCAAAACCGAGCAGTAAAAACAAAAAAAACTTGTGTTTTTTGCATACTTGTTTGTTACTTTGGGTTAGTCGTTTTGGGGGTCGAGAGTTTCAACACGTGTGAGGGGATGTGTGCGTACACTAAAATTTATATAGATCGTGAGAAAGTGAAGTAATTTCATCTTAGATCCCAAAGAGATTTTCAATGCTTTCTAAACGGCCTCAATCGGAGCTTGTTCTTATTCATGTTGTTACTCTTAACTACTTCCCTCTTCTAGATGATGCCTATAATCAATTTCGTCACCGTATCTTCTCTAATGTGACACCAACACCCTATCGTAGACATCCGTATCAGGGGCGTCTAGGACCTGGATAGCATCGGGATGAAATAGCCCATGCAAAACCGATACGTAAAAACAAAAAAAACTTGTGTTTTTTGCATACTTGTTTGTTACTTTGGGTTAGTCGTTTTGGGGGTCGAGAGTTTCAACACGTGTGAGGGGATGTGTGCGTACATTAAAATTTATATAGATCGTGAGAAAGTGAAGTAATTTCATCTTAGATCCCAAAGAGATTTTCAATGCTTTCTAAACGGCCTCAATCGGAGCTTGTTCTTATTCATGTTGTTACTCTTAACTACTTCCCTCTTCTAGATGATGCCTATAATCAATTTCGTCACCGTATCTTCTCTAATGTGACACCAACACCCTATCGTAGACATCCGTATCGGGGCGTCTAGGACCTGGATAGCATCGGGATGAACTAGCCCATGCATAAGCGATCTGTAATTGATTTAAAAAGTTGTGTTTTTGCATACTTGTTTGTTACTTTGGGTTAGTCGTTTTGGGGGTCGAGAGTTTCAACACGTGTGAGGGGATGTGTGCGTACATTAAAATTTATATAGATCGTGAGAAAGTGAAGTAATTTCATCTTAGATCCCAAAGAGATTTTCAATGCTTTCTAAACGGCCTCAATCGGAGCTTGTTCTTATTCATGTTGTTACTCTTAACTACTTCCCTCTTCTAGATGATGCCTATAATCAATTTCGTCACCGTATCTTCTCTAATGTGACACCAACACCCTATCGTAGACATCCGTATACGGGCGTCTAGGACCTGGATAACATCGGGATGAAATAGCCCATGCAAAACCGAACCGTAAAAACAAAAAAAACTTGTTTTTTTTGCATACTTGTTGTTACTTTGGGTTAGTCGTTTTGGGGGTCGAGAGTTTCAACACGTGTGAGGGGATGTGTGCGTACATTAAAATTTATATAGATCGTGAGAAAGTGAAGTAATTTCATCTTAGATCCCAAAGAGATTTTCAATGCTTTCTAAACGGCCTCAATCGGAGCTTGTTCTTATTCATGTTGTTACTCTTAACTACTTCCCTCTTCTAGATGATGCCTATAATCAATTTCGTCACCGTATCTTCTCTAATGTGACACCAACACCCTATCGTAGAGATCCGTATCGCGGCGTCTAGGACCTGGATAGCATCGGGATGAAATAGCCCATGCAAAACCGAGCAGTAAAAACAAAAAAAAAACTTGTGTTTTTTGCATACTTGTTTGTTACTTTGGGTTAGTCGTTTTGGGGGTCGAGAGTTTCAACACGTGTGAGGGGATGTGTGCGTACATTAAAATTTATATAGATCGTGAGAAAGTGAAGTAATTTCATCTTAGATCCCAAAGAGATTTTCAATGCTTTCTAAACGGCCTCAATCGGAGCTTGTTCTTATTCATGTTGTTACTCTTAACTACTTCCCTCTTCTAGATGATGCCTATAATCAATTTCGTCACCGTATCTTCTCTAATGTGACACCAACACCCTATCGTAGACATCCGTATCAGGGCGTCTAGGACCTGGATAGCATCGGGATGAAATAGCCCATGCAAAACCGAACAGTAAAAACAAAAAAAACTTGTGTTTTTTGCATACTTGTTTGTTACTTTGGGTTAGTCGTTTTGGGGGTCGAGAGTTTCAACACGTGTGAGGGGATGTGTGCGTACATTAAAATTTATATAGATCGTGAGAAAGTGAAGTAATTTCATCTTAGATCCCAAAGAGATTTTCAATGCTTTCTAAACGGCCTCAATCGGAGCTTGTTCTTATTCATGTTGTTACTCTTAACTACTTCCCTCTTCTAGATGATGCCTATAATCAATTTCGTCACCGTATCTTCTCTAATGTGACACCAACACCCTATCGTAGACATCCGTATCTGGGGCGTCTAGGACCTGGATAGCATCGGGATGAAATAGCCCATGCAAAACCGAACAGTAAAAACAAAAAAAACTTGTGTTTTTTGCATACTTGTTTGTTACTTTGGGTTAGTCGTTTTGGGGGTCGAGAGTTTCAACACGTGTGAGGGGATGTGTGCGTACATTAAAATTTATATAGATCGTGAGAAAGTGAAGTAATTTCATCTTAGATCCCAAAGAGATTTTCAATGCTTTCTAAACGGCCTCAATCGGAGCTTGTTCTTATTCATGTTGTTACTCTTAACTACTTCCCTCTTCTAGATGATGCCTATAATCAATTTCGTCACCGTATCTTCTCTAATGTGACACCAACACCCTATCGTAGACATCCGTATCAGGGGCGTCTAGGACCTGGATAAGATCGGGATGAAATAGCCCATGCAAAACCGAACGGTAAAAACAAAAAAAACTTGTGTTTTTTGCATGATTGTTTGTTTTTTTGGGTTTGTCGATTTGTGGTCGAGAGTTTCAACACGTGTGAGGGGATGTGTGCGTACATTAAAATTTATATAGATCGTGAGAAAGTGAAGTAATTTCATCTTAGATCCCAAAGAGATTTTCAATGCTTTCTAAACGGCCTCAATCGGAGCTTGTTCTTATTCATGTTGTTACTCTTAACTACTTCCCTCTTCTAGATGATGCCTATAATCAATTTCGTCACCGTATCTTCTCTAATGTGACACCAACACCCTATCGTAGACATCCGTATCAGGGGCGTCTAGGACCTGGATAACATCGGGATGAAATAGCCCATGCAAAACCGAACAGGTAAAAACAAAAAAAAACTTGTGTTTTTTGCATACTTGTTTGTTACTTTGGGTTAGTCGTTTTGGGGGTCGAGAGTTTCAACACGTGTGAGGGGATGTGTGCGTACATTAAAATTTATATAGATCGTGAGAAAGTGAAGTAATTTCATCTTAGATCCCAAAGAGATTTTCAATGCTTTCTAAACGGCCTCAATCGGAGCTTGTTCTTATTCATGTTGTTACTCTTAACTACTTCCCTCTTCTAGATGATGCCTATAATCAATTTCGTCACCGTATCTTCTCTAATGTGACACCAACACCCTATCGTAGACATCCGTATCAGGGGCGTCTAGGACCTGGATAGCATCGGGATGAAATAGCCCATGCAAAACCGAACGGTAAAAACAAAAAAAACTTGTGTTTTTTGCATACTTGTTTGTTACTTTGGGTTAGTCGTTTTGGGGGTCGAGAGTTTCAACACGTGTGAGGGGATGTGTGCGTACATTAAAATTTATATAGATCGTGAGAAAGTGAAGTAATTTCATCTTAGATCCCAAAGAGATTTTCAATGCTTTCTAAACGGCCTCAATCGGAGCTTGTTCTTATTCATGTTGTTACTCTTAACTACTTCCCTCTTCTAGATGATGCCTATAATCAATTTCGTCATAGTATCTTCTCTAATGTGACACCAACACCCTATCGTAGACATCCGTATACGGGCGTCTAGGACCTGGATAACATCGGGATGAAATAGCCTATGCAAAACCGAACGGTAAAAACAAAAAAAACTTGTGTTTTTTGCATACTTGTTTGTTACTTTGGGTTAGTCGTTTTGGGGGTCGAGAGTTTCAACACGTGTGAGGGGATGTGTGCGTACATTAAAATTTATATAGATCGTGAGAAAGTGAAGTAATTTCATCTTAGATCCCAAAGAGATTTTCAATGCTTTCTAAACGGCCTCAATCGGAGCTTGTTCTTATTCATGTTGTTACTCTTAACTACTTCCCTCTTCTAGATGATGCCTATAATCAATTTCGTCACCGTATCTTCTCTAATGTGACACCAACACCCTATCGTAGACATCCGTATCTGGGGCGTCTAGGACCTGGATAGCATCGGGATGAAATAGCCCATGCAAAACCGAGCAGTAAAAACAAAAAAAACTTGTGTTTTTTGCATACTTGTTTGTTACTTTGGGTTAGTCGTTTTGGGGGTCGAGAGTTTCAACACGTGTGAGGGGATGTGTGCGTACATTAAAATTTATATAGATCGTGAGAAAGTGAAGTAATTTCATCTTAGATCCCAAAGAGATTTTCAATGCTTTCTAAACGGCCTCAATCGGAGCTTGTTCTTATTCATGTTGTTACTCTTAACTACTTCCCTCTTCTAGATGATGCCTATAATCAATTTCGTCACCGTATCTTCTCTAATGTGACACCAACACCCTATCGTAGACATCCGTATCTGGGGCGTCTAGGACCTGGATAGCATCGGGATGAAATAGCCCATGCAAAACCGAACAGTAAAAACAAAAAAAACTTGTGTTTTTTGCATACTTGTTTGTTACTTTGGGTTAGTCGTTTTGGGGGTCGAGAGTTTCAACACGTGTGAGGGGATGTGTGCGTACACTAAAATTTATATAGATCGTGAGAAAGTGAAGTAATTTCATCTTAGATCCCAAAGAGATTTTCAATGCTTTCTAAACGGCCTCAATCGGAGCTTGTTCTTATTCATGTTGTTACTCTTAACTACTTCCCTCTTCTAGATGATGCCTATAATCAATTTCGTCACCGTATCTTCTCTAATGTGACACCAACACCCTATCGTAGACATCCGTATTTGGGCGTCTAGGACCTGGATAGCATCGGGATGAAATAGCCCATGCAAAACCGAACAGTAAAAACAAAAAAAACTTGTGTTTTTTGCATACTTGTTTGTTACTTTGGGTTAGTCGTTTTGGGGGTCGAGAGTTTCAACACGTGTGAGGGGATGTGTGCGTACATTAAAATTTATATAGATCGTGAGAAAGTGAAGTAATTTCATCTTAGATCCCAAAGAGATTTTCAATGCTTTCTAAACGGCCTCAATCGGAGCTTGTTCTTATTCATGTTGTTACTCTTAACTACTTCCCTCTTCTAGATGATGCCTATAATCAATTTCGTCACCGTATCTTCTCTAATGTGACACCAACACCCTATCGTAGACATCCGTATCTGGGGGCGTCTAGGACCTGGATAACATCGGGATGAAATAGCCCATGCAAAACCGAACAGTAAAAACAAAAAAAACTTGTGTTTTTTGCATACTTGTTTGTTACTTTGGGTTAGTCGTTTTGGGGGTCGAGAGTTTCAACACGTGTGAGGGGATGTGTGCGTACATTAAAATTTATATAGATCGTGAGAAAGTGAAGTAATTTCATCTTAGATCCCAAAGAGATTTTCAATGCTTTCTAAACGGCCTCAATCGGAGCTTGTTCTTATTCATGTTGTTACTCTTAACTACTTCCCTCTTCTAGATGATGCCTATAATCAATTTCGTCACCGTATCTTCTCTAATGTGACACCAACACCCTATCGTAGACATCCGTATCAGGGGCGTCTAGGACCTGGATAAGATCGGGATGAAATAGCCCATGCAAAACCGAACAGTAAAAACAAAAAAAACTTTTTTTTTGCATACTTGTTTGTTACTTTGGGTTAGTCGTTTTGGGGGTCGAGAGTTTCAACACGTGTGAGGGGATGTGTGCGTACATTAAAATTTATATAGATCGTGAGAAAGTGAAGTAATTTCATCTTAGATCCCAAAGAGATTTTCAATGCTTTCTAAACGGCCTCAATCGGAGCTTGTTCTTATTCATGTTGTTACTCTTAACTACTTCCCTCTTCTAGATGATGCCTATAATCAATTTCGTCACCGTATCTTCTCTAATGTGACACCAACACCCTATCGTAGACATCCGTATCAGGGGCGTCTAGGACCTGGATAGCATCGGGATGAAATAGCCCATGCAAAACCGAACAGTAAAAACAAAAAAAAACTTGTGTTTTTTGCATACTTGTTTGTTACTTTGGGTTAGTCGTTTTGGGGGTCGAGAGTTTCAACACGTGTGAGGGGATGTGTGCGTACACTAAAATTTATATAGATCGTGAGAAAGTGAAGTAATTTCATCTTAGATCCCAAAGAGATTTTCAATGCTTTCTAAACGGCCTCAATCGGAGCTTGTTCTTATTCATGTTGTTACTCTTAACTACTTCCCTCTTCTAGATGATGCCTATAATCAATTTCGTCACCGTATCTTCTCTAATGTGACACCAACACCCTATCGTAGACATCCGTATCTGGGGCGTCTAGGACCTGGATAGCATCGGGATGAAATAGCCCATGCAAAACCGACCAGTAAAAACAAAAAAAAAACTTGTGTTTTTTGCATACTTGTTTGTTACTTTGGGTTAGTCGTTTTGGGGGTCGAGAGTTTCAACACGTGTGAGGGGATGTGTGCGTACATTAAAATTTATATAGATCGTGAGAAAGTGAAGTAATTTCATCTTAGATCCCAAAGAGATTTTCAATGCTTTCTAAACGGCCTCAATCGGAGCTTGTTCTTATTCATGTTGTTACTCTTAACTACTTCCCTCTTCTAGATGATGCCTATAATCAATTTCGTCACCGTATCTTCTCTAATGTGACACCAACACCCTATCGTAGACATCCGTATACGGGCGTCTAGGACCTGGATAGCATCGGGATGAAATAGCCCATGCAAAACCGAACAGTAAAAACAAAAAAAAACTTGTGTTTTTGCATACTTGTTTGTTACTTTGGGTTAGTCGTTTTGGGGGTCGAGAGTTTCAACACGTGTGAGGGGATGTGTGCGTACATTAAAATTTATATAGATCGTGAGAAAGTGAAGTAATTTCATCTTAGATCCCAAAGAGATTTTCAATGCTTTCTAAACGGCCTCAATCGGAGCTTGTTCTTATTCATGTTGTTACTCTTAACTACTTCCCTCTTCTAGATGATGCCTATAATCAATTTCGTCACCGTATCTTCTCTAATGTGACACCAACACCCTATCGTAGACATCCGGATGCGGGGCGTCAAGGACCTGGTAAACATCGGCGTGACAACGCCCAAGCAAAACCGAAACGTAAAAACAAAAAAAACTTGTGTTTTTTGCATACTTGTTTGTTACTTTGGGTTAGTCGTTTTGGGGGTCGAGAGTTTCAACACGTGTGAGGGGATGTGTGCGTACATTAAAATTTATATAGATCGTGAGAAAGTGAAGTAATTTCATCTTAGATCCCAAAGAGATTTTCAATGCTTTCTAAACGGCCTCAATCGGAGCTTGTTCTTATTCATGTTGTTACTCTTAACTACTTCCCTCTTCTAGATGATGCCTATAATCAATTTCGTCACCGTATCTTCTCTAATGTGACACCAACACCCTATCGTAGACATCCGTATCAGGGGCGTCTAGGACCTGGATAGCATCGGGATGAAATAGCCCATGCAGAACCGAACAGGGTTAGTCGTTTTGGGGGTCGAGAGTTTCAACACATGTGAGGGGATGTGTGCGTACATTAAAATTTATATAGATCGTGAGAAAGTGAAGTAATTTCATCTTAGATCCCAAAGAGATTTTCAATGCTTTCTAAACGGCCTCAATCGGAGCTTGTTCTTATTCATGTTGTTACTCTTAACTACTTCCCTCTTCTAGATGATGCCTATAATCAATTTCGTCACCGTATCTTCTCTAATGTGACACCAACACCCTATCGTAGACATCCGTATCGGGGCGTCTAGGACCTGGATAGCATCGGGATGAAATAGCCCATGCAAAACCGAGCAGGTAAAAACTAAAAAAACTTGTGTTTTTTGCATACTTGTTTGTTACTTTGGGTTAGTCGTTTTGGGGGTCGAGAGTTTCAACACGTGTGAGGGGATGTGTGCGTACACTAAAATTTATATAGATCGTGAGAAAGTGAAGTAATTTCATCTTAGATCCCAAAGAGATTTTCAATGCTTTCTAAACGGCCTCAATCGGAGCTTGTTCTTATTCATGTTGTTACTCTTAACTACTTCCCTCTTCTAGATGATGCCTATAATCAATTTCGTCACCGTATCTTCTCTAATGTGACACCAACACCCTATCGTAGACATCCGTATCAGGGGCGTCTAGGACCTGGATAGCATCGGGATGAAATAGCCCATGCAAAACCGAACAGTAAAAACAAAAAAAAACTTGTGTTTTTTGCATACTTGTTTGTTACTTTGGGTTAGTCGTTTTGGGGGTCGAGAGTTTCAACACGTGTGAGGGGATGTGTGCGTACATTAAAATTTATATAGATCGTGAGAAAGTGAAGTAATTTCATCTTAGATCCCAAAGAGATTTTCAATGCTTTCTAAACGGCCTCAATCGGAGCTTGTTCTTATTCATGTTGTTACTCTTAACTACTTCCCTCTTCTAGATGATGCCTATAATCAATTTCGTCACCGTATCTTCTCTAATGTGACACCAACACCCTATCGTAGACATCTGTATTAGCGGCGTCTAGGACCTGGATAGCATCGGGATGAAATAGCCCATGCAAAACCGAACAGTAAAAACAAAAAAAAAACTTGTGTTTTTTGCATACTTGTTTGTTACTTTGGGTTAGTCGTTTTGGGGGTCGAGAGTTTCAACACGTGTGAGGGGATGTGTGCGTACATTAAAATTTATATAGATCGTGAGAAAGTGAAGTAATTTCATCTTAGATCCCAAAGAGATTTTCAATGCTTTCTAAACGGCCTCAATCGGAGCTTGTTCTTATTCATGTTGTTACTCTTAACTACTTCCCTCTTCTAGATGATGCCTATAATCAATTTCGTCACCGTATCTTCTCTAATGTGACACCAACACCCTATCGTAGACATCCGTATCGGGGGCGTCAAGGACCTGGATAGCATCGGGATGAAATAGCCCATGCAAAACCGAACATTAAAAAAAAAAAAAAACTTGTGTTTTTTGCATACTTGTTTGTTACTTTGGGTTAGTCGTTTTGGGGGTCGAGAGTTTCAACACGTGTGAGGGGATGTGTGCGTACATTAAAATTTATATAGATCGTGAGAAAGTGAAGTAATTTCATCTTAGATCCCAAAGAGATTTTCAATGCTTTCTAAACGGCCTCAATCGGAGCTTGTTCTTATTCATGTTGTTACTCTTAACTACTTCCCTCTTCTAGATGATGCCTATAATCAATTTCGTCACCGTATCTTCTCTAATGTGACACCAACACCCTATCGTAGACATCCGTATCGAGGGCGTCTAGGACCTGGATAACATCGGGATGAAATAGCCCATGCAAAACCGAACGGTAAAAACAAAAAAACTTGTGTTTTTTGCATACTTGTTTGTTACTTTGGGTTAGTCGTTTTGGGGGTCGAGAGTTTCAACACGTGTGAGGGGATGTGTGCGTACATTAAAATTTATATAGATCGTGAGAAAGTGAAGTAATTTCATCTTAGATCCCAAAGAGATTTTCAATGCTTTCTAAACGGCCTCAATCGGAGCTTGTTCTTATTCATGTTGTTACTCTTAACTACTTCCCTCTTCTAGATGATGCCTATAATCAATTTCGTCACCGTATCTTCTCTAATGTGACACCAACACCCTATCGTAGACATCCGTATCTGGGGCGTCTAGGACCTGGATAGCATCGGGATGAAATAGCCCATGCAAAACCGAACCGTAAAAACAAAAAAAAACTTGTGTTTTTTGCATACTTGTTTGTTACTTTGGGTTAGTCGTTTTGGGGGTCGAGAGTTTCAACACGTGTGAGGGGATGTGTGCGTACACTAAAATTTATATAGATCGTGAGAAAGTGAAGTAATTTCATCTTAGATCCCAAAGAGATTTTCAATGCTTTCTAAACGGCCTCAATCGGAGCTTGTTCTTATTCATGTTGTTACTCTTAACTACTTCCCTCTTCTAGATGATGCCTATAATCAATTTCGTCACCGTATCTTCTCTAATGTGACACCAACACCCTATCGTAGACATCCGTATCGGGGGCGTCTAGGACCTGGATAGCATCGGGATGAAATAGCCCATGCAAAACCGAACAGTAAAAACAAAACAAAAAAACTTGTGTTTTTTGCATACTTGTTTGTTACTTTGGGTTAGTCGTTTTGGGGGTCGAGAGTTTCAACACGTGTGAGGGGATGTGTGCGTACATTAAAATTTATATAGATCGTGAGAAAGTGAAGTAATTTCATCTTAGATCCCAAAGAGATTTTCAATGCTTTCTAAACGGCCTCAATCGGAGCTTGTTCTTATTCATGTTGTTACTCTTAACTACTTCCCTCTTCTAGATGATGCCTATAATCAATTTCGTCACCGTATCTTCTCTAATGTGACACCAACACCCTATCGTAGACATCCGTATACAGGGCGTCTAGGACCTGGATAGCATCGGGATGAAATAGCCCATGCAAAACCGAACAGTAAAAACAAAAAAAAACTTGTGTTTTTTGCATACTTGTTTGTTACTTTGGGTTAGTCGTTTTGGGGGTCGAGAGTTTCAACACGTGTGAGGGGATGTGTGCGTACATTAAAATTTATATAGATCGTGAGAAAGTGAAGTAATTTCATCTTAGATCCCAAAGAGATTTTCAATGCTTTCTAAACGGCCTCAATCGGAGCTTGTTCTTATTCATGTTGTTACTCTTAACTACTTCCCTCTTCTAGATGATGCCTATAATCAATTTCGTCACCGTATCTTCTCTAATGTGACACCAACACCCTATCGTAGACATCGTATGGGCGTCTAGGACCTGGATAGCATCGGGATGAAATAGCCCATGCAAAACCGAACAGTAAAAACAAAAAAACTTGTGTTTTTTGCATACTTGTTTGTTACTTTGGGTTAGTCGTTTTGGGGGTCGAGAGTTTCAACACGTGTGAGGGGATGTGTGCGTACATTAAAATTTATATAGATCGTGAGAAAGTGAAGTAATTTCATCTTAGATCCCAAAGAGATTTTCAATGCTTTCTAAACGGCCTCAATCGGAGCTTGTTCTTATTCATGTTGTTACTCTTAACTACTTCCCTCTTCTAGATGATGCCTATAATCAATTTCGTCACCGTATCTTCTCTAATGTGACACCAACACCCTATCGTAGACCTCCAGATCCGCAGCGTCGAGGACCTGGATAGCATCGGGATGAAATAGCCCATGCAAAACCGAACAGTAAAAACAAAAAAAACTTGTGTTTTTTGCATACTTGTTTGTTACTTTGGGTTAGTCGTTTTGGGGGTCGAGAGTTTCAACACGTGTGAGGGGATGTGTGCGTACATTAAAATTTATATAGATCGTGAGAAAGTGAAGTAATTTCATCTTAGATCCCAAAGAGATTTTCAATGCTTTCTAAACGGCCTCAATCGGAGCTTGTTCTTATTCATGTTGTTACTCTTAACTACTTCCCTCTTCTAGATGATGCCTATAATCAATTTCGTCACCGTATCTTCTCTAATGTGACACCAACACCCTATCGTAGACATCCGTATCAGGGGCGTCTAGGACCTGGATAGCATCGGGATGAAATAGCCCATGCAAAACCGAACAGTAAAAACAAAAAAACTTGTGTTTTTTGCATACTTGTTTGTTACTTTGGGTTAGTCGTTTTGGGGGTCGAGAGTTTCAACACGTGTGAGGGGATGTGTGCGTACACTAAAATTTATATAGATCGTGAGAAAGTGAAGTAATTTCATCTTAGATCCCAAAGAGATTTTCAATGCTTTCTAAACGGCCTCAATCGGAGCTTGTTCTTATTCATGTTGTTACTCTTAACTACTTCCCTCTTCTAGATGATGCCTATAATCAATTTCGTCACCGTATCTTCTCTAATGTGACACCAACACCCTATCGTAGACATCCGTATCAGGGCGTCTAGGACCTGGATATCATCGGGATGAAATAGCCCATGCAAAACCGAACAGTAAAAACAAAAAAAACTTGTGTTTTTTGCATACTTGTTTGTTACTTTGGGTTAGTCGTTTTGGGGGTCGAGAGTTTCAACACGTGTGAGGGGATGTGTGCGTACATTAAAAATTTATATAGATCGTGAGAAAGTGAAGTAATTTCATCTTAGATCCCAAAGAGATTTTCAATGCTTTCTAAACGGCCTCAATCGGAGCTTGTTCTTATTCATGTTGTTACTCTTAACTACTTCCCTCTTCTAGATGATGCCTATAATCAATTTCGTCACCGTATCTTCTCTAATGTGACACCAACACCCTATCGTAGACATCCGTATACGGGCGTCTAGGACCTGGATAGCATCGGGATGAATCAGCCCATGCAAAACGGACCAGTAAAAACAAAAAAAAACTTGTGTTTTTTGCATACTTGTTTGTTACTTTGGGTTAGTCGTTTTGGGGGTCGAGAGTTTCAACACGTGTGAGGGGATGTGTGCGTACATTAAAATTTATATAGATCGTGAGAAAGTGAAGTAATTTCATCTTAGATCCCAAAGAGATTTTCAATGCTTTCTAAACGGCCTCAATCGGAGCTTGTTCTTATTCATGTTGTTACTCTTAACTACTTCCCTCTTCTAGATGATGCCTATAATCAATTTCGTCACCGTATCTTCTCTAATGTGACACCAACACCCTATCGTAGACATCCGTATCTGGGGCGTCTAGGACCTGGATAGCATCGGGATGAAATAGCCCATGCAAAACCGAACAGTAAAAACAAAAAAAACTTGTGTTTTTTGCATACTTGTTTGTTACTTTGGGTTAGTCGTTTTGGGGGTCGAGAGTTTCAACACGTGTGAGGGGATGTGTGCGTACATTAAAATTTATATAGATCGTGAGAAAGTGAAGTAATTTCATCTTAGATCCCAAAGAGATTTTCAATGCTTTCTAAACGGCCTCAATCGGAGCTTGTTCTTATTCATGTTGTTACTCTTAACTACTTCCCTCTTCTAGATGATGCCTATAATCAATTTCGTCACCGTATCTTCTCTAATGTGACACCAACACCCTATCGTAGACATCCGTATCAGGGGCGTCTAGGACCTGGATAGCATCGGGATGAAATAGCCCATGCAAAACCGAACAGTAAAAACAAAAAAAAACTTGTGTTTTTTGCATACTTGTTTGTTACTTTGGGTTAGTCGTTTTGGGGGTCGAGAGTTTCAACACGTGTGAGGGGATGTGTGCGTACATTAAAATTTATATAGATCGTGAGAAAGTGAAGTAATTTCATCTTAGATCCCAAAGAGATTTTCAATGCTTTCTAAACGGCCTCAATCGGAGCTTGTTCTTATTCATGTTGTTACTCTTAACTACTTCCCTCTTCTAGATGATGCCTATAATCAATTTCGTCACCGTATCTTCTCTAATGTGACACCAACACCCTATCGTAGACATCCGTATCAGGGGCGTCTAGGACCTGGATAGCATCGGGATGAAATAGCCCATGCAAAACCGATACGTAAAAACAAAAAAAACTTGTGTTTTTTGCATACTTGTTTGTTACTTTGGGTTAGTCGTTTTGGGGGTCGAGAGTTTCAACACGTGTGAGGGGATGTGTGCGTACATTAAAATTTATATAGATCGTGAGAAAGTGAAGTAATTTCATCTTAGATCCCAAAGAGATTTTCAATGCTTTCTAAACGGCCTCAATCGGAGCTTGTTCTTATTCATGTTGTTACTCTTAACTACTTCCCTCTTCTAGATGATGCCTATAATCAATTTCGTCACCGTATCTTCTCTAATGTGACACCAACACCCTATCGTAGACATCCGTATACGGGCGTCTAGGACCTGGATAACATCGGGATGAAATAGCCCATGCAAAACCGATACGTAAAAACAAAAAAAACTTGTGTTTTTTGCATACTTGTTTGTTACTTTGGGTTAGTCGTTTTGGGGGTCGAGAGTTTCAACACGTGTGAGGGGATGTGTGCGTACACTAAAATTTATATAGATCGTGAGAAAGTGAAGTAATTTCATCTTAGATCCCAAAGAGATTTTCAATGCTTTCTAAACGGCCTCAATCGGAGCTTGTTCTTATTCATGTTGTTACTCTTAACTACTTCCCTCTTCTAGATGATGCCTATAATCAATTTCGTCACCGTATCTTCTCTAATGTGACACCAACACCCTATCGTAGACATCCGTGTACAGGGCGTCTAGGACCTGGATAGCATCGGGATGAAATAGCCCATGCAAAACCGAACAGTAAAAACAAAAAAAACTTGTGTTTTTTGCATACTTGTTTGTTACTTTGGGTTAGTCGTTTTGGGGGTCGAGAGTTTCAACACGTGTGAGGGGATGTGTGCGTACACTAAAATTTATATAGATCGTGAGAAAGTGAAGTAATTTCATCTTAGATCCCAAAGAGATTTTCAATGCTTTCTAAACGGCCTCAATCGGAGCTTGTTCTTATTCATGTTGTTACTCTTAACTACTTCCCTCTTCTAGATGATGCCTATAATCAATTTCGTCACCGTATCTTCTCTAATGTGACACCAACACCCTATCGTAGACTTCCGTATACGGGCGTCTAGGACCTGGATAGCATCGGGATGAAATAGCCCATGCAAAACCGAACAGTAAAAACAAAAAAACTTGTGTTTTTTGCATACTTGTTTGTTACTTTGGGTTAGTCGTTTTGGGGGTCGAGAGTTTCAACACGTGTGAGGGGATGTGTGCGTACATTAAAATTTATATAGATCGTGAGAAAGTGAAGTAATTTCATCTTAGATCCCAAAGAGATTTTCAATGCTTTCTAAACGGCCTCAATCGGAGCTTGTTCTTATTCATGTTGTTACTCTTAACTACTTCCCTCTTCTAGATGATGCCTATAATCAATTTCGTCACCGTATCTTCTCTAATGTGACACCAACACCCTATCGTAGACATCCGTATCAGGGCGTCTAGGACCTGGATAGCATCGGGATGAAATAGCCCATGCAAAACCGAACAGTAAAAACAAAAAAAACTTGTGTTTTTTGCATACTTGTTTGTTACTTTGGGTTAGTCGTTTTGGGGGTCGAGAGTTTCAACACGTGTGAGGGGATGTGTGCGTACATTAAAATTTATATAGATCGTGAGAAAGTGAAGTAATTTCATCTTAGATCCCAAAGAGATTTTCAATGCTTTCTAAACGGCCTCAATCGGAGCTTGTTCTTATTCATGTTGTTACTCTTAACTACTTCCCTCTTCTAGATGATGCCTATAATCAATTTCGTCACCGTATCTTCTCTAATGTGACACCAACACCCTATCGTAGACATCCGTATCGGGGCGTCTAGGACCTGGATAACATCGGGATGAAATAGCCCATGCAAAACCGAACGGTAAAAACAAAAAAAAACTTGTGTTTTTTGCATACTTGTTTGTTACTTTGGGTTAGTCGTTTTGGGGGTCGAGAGTTTCAACACGTGTGAGGGGATGTGTGCGTACATTAAAATTTATATAGATCGTGAGAAAGTGAAGTAATTTCATCTTAGATCCCAAAGAGATTTTCAATGCTTTCTAAACGGCCTCAATCGGAGCTTGTTCTTATTCATGTTGTTACTCTTAACTACTTCCCTCTTCTAGATGATGCCTATAATCAATTTCGTCACCGTATCTTCTCTAATGTGACACCAACACCCTATCGTAGACATCCGTATCTGGGGGCGTCTAGGACCTGGATAGCATCGGGATGAAATAGCCCATGCAAAACCGAACAGTAAAAACAAAAAAACTTGTGTTTTTTGCATACTTGTTTGTTACTTTGGGTTAGTCGTTTTGGGGGTCGAGAGTTTCAACACGTGTGAGGGGATGTGTGCGTACATTAAAATTTATATAGATCGTGAGAAAGTGAAGTAATTTCATCTTAGATCCCAAAGAGATTTTCAATGCTTTCTAAACGGCCTCAATCGGAGCTTGTTCTTATTCATGTTGTTACTCTTAACTACTTCCCTCTTCTAGATGATGCCTATAATCAATTTCGTCACCGTATCTTCTCTAATGTGACACCAACACCCTATCGTAGACATCCGTATCAGGGGCGTCTAGGACCTGGATAGCATCGGGATGAAATAGCCCATGCAAAACCGAACCGTAAAAACAAAAAAAACTTGTGTTTTTTGCATACTTGTTTGTTACTTTGGGTTAGTCGTTTTGGGGGTCGAGAGTTTCAACACGTGTGAGGGGATGTGTGCGTACATTAAAATTTATATAGATCGTGAGAAAGTGAAGTAATTTCATCTTAGATCCCAAAGAGATTTTCAATGCTTTCTAAACGGCCTCAATCGGAGCTTGTTCTTATTCATGTTGTTACTCTTAACTACTTCCCTCTTCTAGATGATGCCTATAATCAATTTCGTCACCGTATCTTCTCTAATGTGACACCAACACCCTATCGTAGACATCCGTATCAGGGGCGTCTAGGACCTGGATAGCATCGGGATGAAATAGCCCATGCAAAACCGAACAGTAAAAACAAAAAAACTTGTGTTTTTTGCATACTTGTTTGTTACTTTGGGTTAGTCGTTTTGGGGGTCGAGAGTTTCAACACGTGTGAGGGGATGTGTGCGTACACTAAAATTTATATAGATCGTGAGAAAGTGAAGTAATTTCATCTTAGATCCCAAAGAGATTTTCAATGCTTTCTAAACGGCCTCAATCGGAGCTTGTTCTTATTCATGTTGTTACTCTTAACTACTTCCCTCTTCTAGATGATGCCTATAATCAATTTCGTCACCGTATCTTCTCTAATGTGACACCAACACCCTATCGTAGACATCCGTATACGGCGTCTATGACCTGGATATCATCGGGATGAAATAGCCCATGCAAAACCGAACAGTAAAAACAAAAAAAACTTGTGTTTTTTGCATACTTGTTTGTTACTTTGGGTTAGTCGTTTTGGGGGTCGAGAGTTTCAACACGTGTGAGGGGATGTGTGCGTACACTAAAATTTATATAGATCGTGAGAAAGTGAAGTAATTTCATCTTAGATCCCAAAGAGATTTTCAATGCTTTCTAAACGGCCTCAATCGGAGCTTGTTCTTATTCATGTTGTTACTCTTAACTACTTCCCTCTTCTAGATGATGCCTATAATCAATTTCGTCACCGTATCTTCTCTAATGTGACACCAACACCCTATCGTAGACATCCGTATCATGGGCGTATAGGACTTGGATATCATCGGGATGAAACAGCCCATGCAAAACCGAACAGTAAAAACAAAAAAAAAACTTGTGTTTTTTGCATACTTGTTTGTTACTTTGGGTTAGTCGTTTTGGGGGTCGAGAGTTTCAACACGTGTGAGGGGATGTGTGCGTACATTAAAATTTATATAGATCGTGAGAAAGTGAAGTAATTTCATCTTAGATCCCAAAGAGATTTTCAATGCTTTCTAAACGGCCTCAATCGGAGCTTGTTCTTATTCATGTTGTTACTCTTAACTACTTCCCTCTTCTAGATGATGCCTATAATCAATTTCGTCACCGTATCTTCTCTAATGTGACACCAACACCCTATCGTAGACATCCGTATACGGGGCGTCTAGGACCTGGATAACATCGGGATGAAATAGCCCATGCAAAACCGAGCAGGTAAAAACAAAAAAAACTTGTGTTTTTTGCATACTTGTTTGTTACTTTGGGTTAGTCGTTTTGGGGGTCGAGAGTTTCAACACGTGTGAGGGGATGTGTGCGTACATTAAAATTTATATAGATCGTGAGAAAGTGAAGTAATTTCATCTTAGATCCCAAAGAGATTTTCAATGCTTTCTAAACGGCCTCAATCGGAGCTTGTTCTTATTCATGTTGTTACTCTTAACTACTTCCCTCTTCTAGATGATGCCTATAATCAATTTCGTCACCGTATCTTCTCTAATGTGACACCAACACCCTATCGTAGACATCCGTATCAGGGGCGTCTAGGACCTGGATAACATCGGGATGAAATAGCCCATGCAAAACCGAACAGTAAAAACAAAAAAAACTTGTGTTTTTTGCATACTTGTTTGTTACTTTGGGTTAGTCGTTTTGGGGGTCGAGAGTTTCAACACGTGTGAGGGGATGTGTGCGTACACTAAAATTTATATAGATCGTGAGAAAGTGAAGTAATTTCATCTTAGATCCCAAAGAGATTTTCAATGCTTTCTAAACGGCCTCAATCGGAGCTTGTTCTTATTCATGTTGTTACTCTTAACTACTTCCCTCTTCTAGATGATGCCTATAATCAATTTCGTCACCGTATCTTCTCTAATGTGACACCAACACCCTATCGTAGACATCCGTATCCGGGGCGTCTAGGACCTGGATAACATCGGGATGAAATAGCCCATGCAAAACCGAGCAGTAAAAACAAAAAAAACTTGTGTTTTTTGCATACTTGTTTGTTACTTTGGGTTAGTCGTTTTGGGGTCGAGAGTTTCAACACGTGTGAGGGGATGTGTGCGTACATTAAAATTTATATAGATCGTGAGAAAGTGAAGTAATTTCATCTTAGATCCCAAAGAGATTTTCAATGCTTTCTAAACGGCCTCAATCGGAGCTTGTTCTTATTCATGTTGTTACTCTTAACTACTTCCCTCTTCTAGATGATGCCTATAATCAATTTCGTCACCGTATCTTCTCTAATGTGACACCAACACCCTATCGTAGACATCCGTATCAGGGCGTCTAGGACCTGGATAACATCGGGATGAAATAGCCCATGCAAAACCGAGCAGTAAAAACAAAAAAAACTTGTGTTTTTTGCATACTTGTTTGTTACTTTGGGTTAGTCGTTTTGGGGGTCGAGAGTTTCAACACGTGTGAGGGGATGTGTGCGTACATTAAAATTTATATAGATCGTGAGAAAGTGAAGTAATTTCATCTTAGATCCCAAAGAGATTTTCAATGCTTTCTAAACGGCCTCAATCGGAGCTTGTTCTTATTCATGTTGTTACTCTTAACTACTTCCCTCTTCTAGATGATGCCTATAATCAATTTCGTCACCGTATCTTCTCTAATGTGACACCAACACCCTATACATGAACATCGTATCTGGGGCGTCTAGGACCTGGATAGCATCGGGATGAAATAGCCCATGCAAAACCGATCAGTAAAAACAAAAAAAAACTTGTGTTTTTTGCATACTTGTTTGTTACTTTGGGTTAGTCGTTTTGGGGGTCGAGAGTTTCAACACGTGTGAGGGGATGTGTGCGTACATTAAAATTTATATAGATCGTGAGAAAGTGAAGTAATTTCATCTTAGATCCCAAAGAGATTTTCAATGCTTTCTAAACGGCCTCAATCGGAGCTTGTTCTTATTCATGTTGTTACTCTTAACTACTTCCCTCTTCTAGATGATGCCTATAATCAATTTCGTCACCGTATCTTCTCTAATGTGACACCAACACCCTATCGTAGACATCCGTATAAGGGGCGTCTAGGACCTGGATAGCATCGGGATGAAATAGCCCATGCAAAACCGAACAGTAAAAACAAAAAAAACTTGTGTTTTTTGCATACTTGTTTGTTACTTTGGGTTAGTCGTTTTGGGGGTCGAGAGTTTCAACACGTGTGAGGGGATGTGTGCGTACATTAAAATTTATATAGATCGTGAGAAAGTGAAGTAATTTCATCTTAGATCCCAAAGAGATTTTCAATGCTTTCTAAACGGCCTCAATCGGAGCTTGTTCTTATTCATGTTGTTACTCTTAACTACTTCCCTCTTCTAGATGATGCCTATAATCAATTTCGTCACCGTATCTTCTCTAATGTGACACCAACACCCTATCGTAGACATCCGTATCAGGGGCGTCTAGGACCTGGATAGCATCGGGATGAAATAGCCCATGCAAAACCGAACAGTAAAAACAAAAAAAAACTTGTGTTTTTTGCATACTTGTTTGTTACTTTGGGTTAGTCGTTTTGGGGTCGAGAGTTTCAACACGTGTGAGGGGATGTGTGCGTACATTAAAATTTATATAGATCGTGAGAAAGTGAAGTAATTTCATCTTAGATCCCAAAGAGATTTTCAATGCTTTCTAAACGGCCTCAATCGGAGCTTGTTCTTATTCATGTTGTTACTCTTAACTACTTCCCTCTTCTAGATGATGCCTATAATCAATTTCGTCACCGTATCTTCTCTAATGTGACACCAACACCCTATCGTAGACATCCGTATCAGGGCGTCTAGGACCTGGATAACATCGGGATGAAAACGCCCATGAAAAACGGAACGGTAAAAACAAAAAAAACTTGTGTTTTTTGCATACTTGTTTGTTACTTTGGGTTAGTCGTTTTGGGGGTCGAGAGTTTCAACACGTGTGAGGGGATGTGTGCGTACATTAAAATTTATATAGATCGTGAGAAAGTGAAGTAATTTCATCTTAGATCCCAAAGAGATTTTCAATGCTTTCTAAACGGCCTCAATCGGAGCTTGTTCTTATTCATGTTGTTACTCTTAACTACTTCCCTCTTCTAGATGATGCCTATAATCAATTTCGTCACCGTATCTTCTCTAATGTGACACCAACACCCTATCGTAGACATCCGTATCGGGCGTCTAGGACCTGGATAGCATCGGGATGAAATAGCCCATTCAAAACCGAACAGTAAAAACAAAAAAAAAACTTGTGTTTTTTGCATACTTGTTTGTTACTTTGGGTTAGTCGTTTTGGGGGTCGAGAGTTTCAACACGTGTGAGGGGATGTGTGCGTACATTAAAATTTATATAGATCGTGAGAAAGTGAAGTAATTTCATCTTAGATCCCAAAGAGATTTTCAATGCTTTCTAAACGGCCTCAATCGGAGCTTGTTCTTATTCATGTTGTTACTCTTAACTACTTCCCTCTTCTAGATGATGCCTATAATCAATTTCGTCACCGTATCTTCTCTAATGTGACACCAACACCCTATCGTAGACATCCGTATGAGGGGCGTCTAGGACCTGGATAGCATCGGGATGAAATAGACGAGGAAAAGCCGAGCAGTAAAAACAAAAAAAAAACTTGTGTTTTTTGCATACTTGTTTGTTACTTTGGGTTAGTCGTTTTGGGGGTCGAGAGTTTCAACACGTGTGAGGGGATGTGTGCGTACATTAAAATTTATATAGATCGTGAGAAAGTGAAGTAATTTCATCTTAGATCCCAAAGAGATTTTCAATGCTTTCTAAACGGCCTCAATCGGAGCTTGTTCTTATTCATGTTGTTACTCTTAACTACTTCCCTCTTCTAGATGATGCCTATAATCAATTTCGTCACCGTATCTTCTCTAATGTGACACCAACACCCTATCGTAGACATCCAGTATCAGGGCGTCTAGGACCTGGATAGCATCGGGATGAAATAGCCCATGCAAAACCGAACAGTAAAAACAAAAAAAAACTTGTGTTTTTTGCATACTTGTTTGTTACTTTGGGTTAGTCGTTTTGGGGGTCGAGAGTTTCAACACGTGTGAGGGGATGTGTGCGTACATTAAAATTTATATAGATCGTGAGAAAGTGAAGTAATTTCATCTTAGATCCCAAAGAGATTTTCAATGCTTTCTAAACGGCCTCAATCGGAGCTTGTTCTTATTCATGTTGTTACTCTTAACTACTTCCCTCTTCTAGATGATGCCTATAATCAATTTCGTCACCGTATCTTCTCTAATGTGACACCAACACCCTATCGTAGACATCCGTATCAGGTGCGTCAAGGACCTGGATATAATGGGTATGAAATAGCCAATGAAAAACCGAACCGTAAAAACAAAAAAAACTTGTGTTTTTTGCATACTTGTTTGTTACTTTGGGTTAGTCGTTTTGGGGGTCGAGAGTTTCAACACGTGTGAGGGGATGTGTGCGTACATTAAAATTTATATAGATCGTGAGAAAGTGAAGTAATTTCATCTTAGATCCCAAAGAGATTTTCAATGCTTTCTAAACGGCCTCAATCGGAGCTTGTTCTTATTCATGTTGTTACTCTTAACTACTTCCCTCTTCTAGATGATGCCTATAATCAATTTCGTCACCGTATCTTCTCTAATGTGACACCAACACCCTATCGTAGACATCCGTATCGGGCGTCTAGGACCTGGATAGCATCTGGATGAAATAGCCCATGCTAAACCGACCAGTAAAAACAAAAAAAAAACTTGTGTTTTTTGCATACTTGTTTGTTACTTTGGGTTAGTCGTTTTGGGGGTCGAGAGTTTCAACACGTGTGAGGGGATGTGTGCGTACATTAAAATTTATATAGATCGTGAGAAAGTGAAGTAATTTCATCTTAGATCCCAAAGAGATTTTCAATGCTTTCTAAACGGCCTCAATCGGAGCTTGTTCTTATTCATGTTGTTACTCTTAACTACTTCCCTCTTCTAGATGATGCCTATAATCAATTTCGTCACCGTATCTTCTCTAATGTGACACCAACACCCTATCGTAGACATCCGTATCTGGGCGTCTAGGACCTGGATAACATCGGGATGAAATAGCCCATGCAAAACCGAACGAGTAAAAACAAAAAAAAAACTTGTGTTTTTTGCATACTTGTTTGTTACTTTGGGTTAGTCGTTTTGGGGTCGAGAGTTTCAACACGTGTGAGGGGATGTGTGCGTACATTAAAATTTATATAGATCGTGAGAAAGTGAAGTAATTTCATCTTAGATCCCAAAGAGATTTTCAATGCTTTCTAAACGGCCTCAATCGGAGCTTGTTCTTATTCATGTTGTTACTCTTAACTACTTCCCTCTTCTAGATGATGCCTATAATCAATTTCGTCACCGTATCTTCTCTAATGTGACACCAACACCCTATCGTAGACATCCGTATCAGGGGCGTCTAGGACCTGGATAAGATCGGGATGAAATAGCCCATGCAAAACCGAACGGTAAAAACAAAAAAAACTTGTGTTTTTTGCATACTTGTTTGTTACTTTGGGTTAGTCGTTTTGGGGGTCGAGAGTTTCAACACGTGTGAGGGGATGTGTGCGTACATTAAAATTTATATAGATCGTGAGAAAGTGAAGTAATTTCATCTTAGATCCCAAAGAGATTTTCAATGCTTTCTAAACGGCCTCAATCGGAGCTTGTTCTTATTCATGTTGTTACTCTTAACTACTTCCCTCTTCTAGATGATGCCTATAATCAATTTCGTCACCGTATCTTCTCTAATGTGACACCAACACCCTATAGATGAACATCCGTATCAGGGGCGTCTAGGACCTGGATAGCATCGGGATGAAATAGCCCATGCAAAACCGAACAGTAAAAACAAAAAAAACTTGTGTTTTTGCATACTTGTTTGTTACTTTGGGTTAGTCGTTTTGGGGGTCGAGAGTTTCAACACGTGTGAGGGGATGTGTGCGTACATTAAAATTTATATAGATCGTGAGAAAGTGAAGTAATTTCATCTTAGATCCCAAAGAGATTTTCAATGCTTTCTAAACGGCCTCAATCGGAGCTTGTTCTTATTCATGTTGTTACTCTTAACTACTTCCCTCTTCTAGATGATGCCTATAATCAATTTCGTCACCGTATCTTCTCTAATGTGACACCAACACCCTATCGTAGACATCCGTATCAGGGCGTCTAGGACCTGGATAATATCGGGATGAAATAGCCCATGCAAAACCGAACAGTAAAAACAAAAAAAACTTGTGTTTTTTGCATACTTGTTTGTTACTTTGGGTTAGTCGTTTTGGGGGTCGAGAGTTTCAACACGTGTGAGGGGATGTGTGCGTACATTAAAATTTATATAGATCGTGAGAAAGTGAAGTAATTTCATCTTAGATCCCAAAGAGATTTTCAATGCTTTCTAAACGGCCTCAATCGGAGCTTGTTCTTATTCATGTTGTTACTCTTAACTACATCCCTCTTCTAGATGATGCCGATAATCAATTTCGGCATTGTATCTTCTCTAATGTGACACCAACACCCTATCGTAGGCATCCGTATCTGGGGCGTCTAGGACCTGGATAGCATCGGGATGAAATAACCCATGCAAAACCGAACAGTAAAAACAAAAAAAACTTGTGTTTTTGCATACTTGTTTGTTACTTTGGGTTAGTCGTTTTGGGGGTCGAGAGTTTCAACACGTGTGAGGGGATGTGTGCGTACATTAAAATTTATATAGATCGTGAGAAAGTGAAGTAATTTCATCTTAGATCCCAAAGAGATTTTCAATGCTTTCTAAACGGCCTCAATCGGAGCTTGTTCTTATTCATGTTGTTACTCTTAACTACTTCCCTCTTCTAGATGATGCCTATAATCAATTTCGTCACCGTATCTTCTCTAATGTGACACCAACACCCTATCGTAGACATCCGTATCAGGGCGTCTAGGACCTGGATAACATCGGGATGAAATAGCCCATGCAAAACCGAACAGTAAAAACAAAAAAACTTGTGTTTTTTGCATACTTGTTTGTTACTTTGGGTTAGTCGTTTTGGGGGTCGAGAGTTTCAACACGTGTGAGGGGATGTGTGCGTACATTAAAATTTATATAGATCGTGAGAAAGTGAAGTAATTTCATCTTAGATCCCAAAGAGATTTTCAATGCTTTCTAAACGGCCTCAATCGGAGCTTGTTCTTATTCATGTTGTTACTCTTAACTACTTCCCTCTTCTAGATGATGCCTATAATCAATTTCGTCACCGTATCTTCTCTAATGTGACACCAACACCCTATCGTAGTCATCCGTATCAGGGGCGTCTAGGACCTGGATAGCATCGGGATGAAATAGCCCATGCAAAACCGAACAGTAAAAACAAAAAAAAACTTGTGTTTTTTGCATACTTGTTTGTTACTTTGGGTTAGTCGTTTTGGGGGTCGAGAGTTTCAACACGTGTGAGGGGATGTGTGCGTACATTAAAATTTATATAGATCGTGAGAAAGTGAAGTAATTTCATCTTAGATCCCAAAGAGATTTTCAATGCTTTCTAAGCGGCCTCAATCGGAGCTTGTTCTTATTCATGTTGTTACTCTTAACTACTTCCCTCTTCTAGATGATGCCTATAATCAATTTCGTCAGTATCTTCTCTAATGTGACACCAACACCCTATCGTGAACATCCAAGTATCAGGGCGTCTAGGACCTGGATAGCATCGGGATGAAATAGCCCATGCAAAACCGAGCAGTAAAAACAAAAAAAAACTTGTGTTTTTTGCATACTTGTTTGTTACTTTGGGTTAGTCGTTTTGGGGTCGAGAGTTTCAACACGTGTGAGGGGATGTGTGCGTACATTAAAATTTATATAGATCGTGAGAAAGTGAAGTAATTTCATCTTAGATCCCAAAGAGATTTTCAATGCTTTCTAAACGGCCTCAATCGGAGCTTGTTCTTATTCATGTTGTTACTCTTAACTACTTCCCTCTTCTAGATGATGCCTATAATCAATTTCGTCACCGTATCTTCTCTAATGTGACACCAACACCCTATCGTAGACATCCGTATACGGGGCGTCTAGGACCTGGATAACATCGGGAAGAAATAGCCCAAGCAAAACCGAACAGTAAAAAAAAAAAAAAACTTGTGTTTTTTGCATACTTGTTTGTTACTTTGGGTTAGTCGTTTTGGGGGGTCGAGAGTTTCAACACGTGTGAGGGGATGTGTGCGTACATTAAAATTTATATAGATCGTGAGAAAGTGAAGTAATTTCATCTTAGATCCCAAAGAGATTTTCAATGCTTTCTAAACGGCCTCAATCGGAGCTTGTTCTTATTCATGTTGTTACTCTTAACTACTTCCCTCTTCTAGATGATGCCTATAATCAATTTCGTCACCGTATCTTCTCTAATGTGACACCAACACCCTATCGTAGACATCCGTATCAGGGCGTCTAGGACCTGGATAACATCGGGATGAAATAGCCCATGCAAAACCGAACAGTAAAAACAAAAAAACTTGTGTTTTTTGCATACTTGTTTGTTACTTTGGGTTAGTCGTTTTGGGGGTCGAGAGTTTCAACACGTGTGAGGGGATGTGTGCGTACATTAAAATTTATATAGATCGTGAGAAAGTGAAGTAATTTCATCTTAGATCCCAAAGAGATTTTCAATGCTTTCTAAACGGCCTCAATCGGAGCTTGTTCTTATTCATGTTGTTACTCTTAACTACTTCCCTCTTCTAGATGATGCCTATAATCAATTTCGTCACCGTATCTTCTCTAATGTGACACCAACACCCTATCGTAGACATCCGTAGTCTAGGACCTGGATAACATCGGGCGTCTAGGACCTGGATAACATCGGGATGAAATAGCCCATGCAAAACCGAACAGTAAAAACAAAAAAAACTTGTGTTTTTTGCATACTTGTTTGTTACTTTGGGTTAGTCGTTTTGGGGGTCGAGAGTTTCAACACGTGTGAGGGGATGTGTGCGTACATTAAAATTTATATAGATCGTGAGAAAGTGAAGTAATTTCATCTTAGATCCCAAAGAGATTTTCAATGCTTTCTAAACGGCCTCAATCGGAGCTTGTTCTTATTCATGTTGTTACTCTTAACTACTTCCCTCTTCTAGATGATGCCTATAATCAATTTCGTCACCGTATCTTCTCTAATGTGACACCAACACCCTATCGTAGACATCGTATCTGGGGCGTCTAGGACCTGGATAACATCGGGATGAAATAGCCCATGCAAAACCGAGCAGTAAAAACAAAAAAACTTGTGTTTTTTGCATACTTGTTTGTTACTTTGGGTTAGTCGTTTTGGGGGTCGAGAGTTTCAACACGTGTGAGGGGATGTGTGCGTACATTAAAATTTATATAGATCGTGAGAAAGTGAAGTAATTTCATCTTAGATCCCAAAGAGATTTTCAATGCTTTCTAAACGGCCTCAATCGGAGCTTGTTCTTATTCATGTTGTTACTCTTAACTACTTCCCTCTTCTAGATGATGCCTATAATCAATTTCGTCACCGTATCTTCTCTAATGTGACACCAACACCCTATCGTAGACATCCGTATCGGGCGTCTAGGACCTGGATAACATCGGGATGAAATAGCCCATGCAAAACCGAACGGTAAAAACAAAAAAAAACCTAGTGTTATTTGCTTACTTTATTGTTACTTTGGTTTATTTGTATTTGGTGTCGAGAGTTTCAACACGTGTGAGGGGATGTGTGCGTACATTAAAATTTATATAGATCGTGAGAAAGTGAAGTAATTTCATCTTAGATCCCAAAGAGATTTTCAATGCTTTCTAAACGGCCTCAATCGGAGCTTGTTCTTATTCATGTTGTTACTCTTAACTACTTCCCTCTTCTAGATGATGCCTATAATCAATTTCGTCACCGTATCTTCTCTAATGTGACACCAACACCCTATCGTAGACATCCGTATCTGGGGCGTCTAGGACCTGGATAACATCGGGATGAAATAGCCCATGCAAAACCGAACGGTAAAAACAAAAAAACTTGTGTTTTGCATACTTGTTTGTTACTTTGGGTTAGTCGTTTTGGGGGTCGAGAGTTTCAACACGTGTGAGGGGATGTGTGCGTACATTAAAATTTATATAGATCGTGAGAAAGTGAAGTAATTTCATCTTAGATCCCAAAGAGATTTTCAATGCTTTCTAAACGGCCTCAATCGGAGCTTGTTCTTATTCATGTTGTTACTCTTAACTACTTCCCTCTTCTAGATGATGCCTATAATCAATTTCGTCACCGTATCTTCTCTAATGTGACACCAACACCCTATCGTGAACATCCGTATCGGGCGTCTAGGACCTGGATAGCATCGGGATGAAATAGCCCATGCAAAACCGAACAGTAAAAACAAAAAAAAACTTGTGTTTTTTGCATACTTGTTTGTTACTTTGGGTTAGTCGTTTTGGGGGTCGAGAGTTTCAACACGTGTGAGGGGATGTGTGCGTACATTAAAATTTATATAGATCGTGAGAAAGTGAAGTAATTTCATCTTAGATCCCAAAGAGATTTTCAATGCTTTCTAAACGGCCTCAATCGGAGCTTGTTCTTATTCATGTTGTTACTCTTAACTACTTCCCTCTTCTAGATGATGCCTATAATCAATTTCGTCACCGTATCTTCTCTAATGTGACACCAACACCCTATCTAAGACATCCGTATACGTGGCGACTAGTTAAAGTATAGCATAGGGATTAAATTGCCCATGCAAAACCGAACAGTAAAAACAAAAAAAACTTGTGTTTTTTGCATACGTGGTTGTTACGTTGGGTTAGTCGTTTTTGGGGTCGAGAGTTTCAACACGTGTGAGGGGATGTGTGCGTACACTAAAATTTATATAGATCGTGAGAAAGTGAAGTAATTTCATCTTAGATCCCAAAGAGATTTTCAATGCTTTCTAAACGGCCTCAATCGGAGCTTGTTCTTATTCATGTTGTTACTCTTAACTACTTCCCTCTTCTAGATGATGCCTATAATCAATTTCGTCACCGTATCTTCTCTAATGTGACACCAACACCCTATCGTAGACATCCGTATCGGGCGTCTAGGACCTGGATAGCATCGGGATGAAATAGCCCATGCAAAACCGAACAGTAAAAACAAAAAAAACTTGTGTTTTTTGCATACTTGTTTGTTACTTTGGGTTAGTCGTTTTGGGGGTCGAGAGTTTCAACACGTGTGAGGGGATGTGTGCGTACATTAAAATTTATATAGATCGTGAGAAAGTGAAGTAATTTCATCTTAGATCCCAAAGAGATTTTCAATGCTTTCTAAACGGCCTCAATCGGAGCTTGTTCTTATTCATGTTGTTACTCTTAACTACTTCCCTCTTCTAGATGATGCCTATAATCAATTTCGTCACCGTATCTTCTCTAATGTGACACCAACACCCTATCGTAGACATCCGTATCGGGGCGTCTAGGACCTGGAGATCCTCGGGATGAAATAGCCCATGCAAAACCGACCAGTAAAAACAAAAAAACTTGTGTTTTTTGCATACTTGTTTGTTACTTTGGGTTAGTCGTTTTGGGGGTCGAGAGTTTCAACACGTGTGAGGGGATGTGTGCGTACATTAAAATTTATATAGATCGTGAGAAAGTGAAGTAATTTCATCTTAGATCCCAAAGAGATTTTCAATGCTTTCTAAACGGCCTCAATCGGAGCTTGTTCTTATTCATGTTGTTACTCTTAACTACTTCCCTCTTCTAGATGATGCCTATAATCAATTTCGTCACCGTATCTTCTCTAATGTGACACCAACACCCTATAAGTAGACATCCGTATCAGGGCGTCTAGGACCTGGATAACATCGGGATTAAATAGCCCATGCAAAACCGAACAGTAAAAACAAAAAAACTTGTGTTTTTTGCATACTTGTTTGTTACTTTGGGTTAGTCGTTTTGGGGGTCGAGAGTTTCAACACGTGTGAGGGGATGTGTGCGTACATTAAAATTTATATAGATCGTGAGAAAGTGAAGTAATTTCATCTTAGATCCCAAAGAGATTTTCAATGCTTTCTAAACGGCCTCAATCGGAGCTTGTTCTTATTCATGTTGTTACTCTTAACTACTTCCCTCTTCTAGATGATGCCTATAATCAATTTCGTCACCGTATCTTCTCTAATGTGACACCAACACCCTATCGTAGACATCCGTATCGGCGGCGTCTAGGGCCTGGATAACATCGGGATGAAATAGCCCATGCAAAACCGAACAGTAAAAACAAAAAAACTTGTGTTTTTTGCATACTTGTTTGTTACTTTGGGTTAGTCGTTTTGGGGTCGAGAGTTTCAACACGTGTGAGGGGATGTGTGCGTACACTAAAATTTATATAGATCGTGAGAAAGTGAAGTAATTTCATCTTAGATCCCAAAGAGATTTTCAATGCTTTCTAAACGGCCTCAATCGGAGCTTGTTCTTATTCATGTTGTTACTCTTAACTACTTCCCTCTTCTAGATGATGCCTATAATCAATTTCGTCACCGTATCTTCTCTAATGTGACACCAACACCCTATCGTAGACATCCGTATCTGGCGTCTAGGACCTGGATAGCATCGGGATGAAATAGCCCATGCAAAACCGAGCGGTAAAAACAAAAAAAAACTTGTGTTTTTTGCATACTTGTTTGTTACTTTGGGTTAGTCGTTTTGGGGGTCGAGAGTTTCAACACGTGTGAGGGGATGTGTGCGTACATTAAAATTTATATAGATCGTGAGAAAGTGAAGTAATTTCATCTTAGATCCCAAAGAGATTTTCAATGCTTTCTAAACGGCCTCAATCGGAGCTTGTTCTTATTCATGTTGTTACTCTTAACTACTTCCCTCTTCTAGATGATGCCTATAATCAATTTCGTCACCGTATCTTCTCTAATGTGACACCAACACCCTATCGTAGACATAAGTATAAGTTGCGTCTAGGAGCTGGAGATCATCGTGAAGAAATAGCCCCTTCAAAACCGAACAGTAAAAACAAAAAAACTTGTGTTTTTTGCATACTTGTTTGTTACTTTGGGTTAGTCGTTTTGGGGGTCGAGAGTTTCAACACGTGTGAGGGGATGTGTGCGTACACTAAAATTTATATAGATCGTGAGAAAGTGAAGTAATTTCATCTTAGATCCCAAAGAGATTTTCAATGCTTTCTAAACGGCCTCAATCGGAGCTTGTTCTTATTCATGTTGTTACTCTTAACTACTTCCCTCTTCTAGATGATGCCTATAATCAATTTCGTCACCGTATCTTCTCTAATGTGACACCAACACCCTATCGTAGACATCCGTATCGGGGCGTCTAGGACCTGGATAGCATCGGGATGAAATAGCCCATGCAAAACCGAGCAGTAAAAACAAAAAAAACTTGTGTTTTTTGCATACTTGTTTGTTACTTTGGGTTAGTCGTTTTGGGGGTCGAGAGTTTCAACACGTGTGAGGGGATGTGTGCGTACATTAAAATTTATATAGATCGTGAGAAAGTGAAGTAATTTCATCTTAGATCCCAAAGAGATTTTCAATGCTTTCTAAACGGCCTCAATCGGAGCTTGTTCTTATTCATGTTGTTACTCTTAACTACTTCCCTCTTCTAGATGATGCCTATAATCAATTTCGTCACCGTATCTTCTCTAATGTGACACCAACACCCTATCGTAGAACATCCGTATCGGGGCGTCTAGGACCTGGATAGCATCGGGATGAAATAGCCCATGCAAAACCGAACGGTAAAAACAAAAAAAACTTGTGTTTTTTGCATACTTGTTTGTTACTTTGGGTTAGTCGTTTTGGGGTCGAGAGTTTCAACACGTGTGAGGGGATGTGTGCGTACATTAAAATTTATATAGATCGTGAGAAAGTGAAGTAATTTCATCTTAGATCCCAAAGAGATTTTCAATGCTTTCTAAACGGCCTCAATCGGAGCTTGTTCTTATTCATGTTGTTACTCTTAACTACTTCCCTCTTCTAGATGATGCCTATAATCAATTTCGTCACCGTATCTTCTCTAATGTGACACCAACACCCTATCGTAGACATCCGTATCTGGGGCGTCTAGGACCTGGATAGCATCGGGATGAAATAGCCCATGCAAAACCGAACAGTAAAAACAAAAAAAACTTGTGTTTTTTGCATACTTGTTTGTTACTTTGGGTTAGTCGTTTTGGGGGTCGAGAGTTTCAACACGTGTGAGGGGATGTGTGCGTACATTAAAATTTATATAGATCGTGAGAAAGTGAAGTAATTTCATCTTAGATCCCAAAGAGATTTTCAATGCTTTCTAAACGGCCTCAATCGGAGCTTGTTCTTATTCATGTTGTTACTCTTAACTACTTCCCTCTTCTAGATGATGCCTATAATCAATTTCGTCACCGTATCTTCTCTAATGTGACACCAACACCCTATCGTAGACATCCGTATCTGGGGCGTCTAGGACCTGGATAACATCGGGATGAAATAGCCCATGCAAAACCGAACAGTAAAAACAAAAAAAACTTGTGTTTTTTGCATACTTGTTTGTTACTTTGGGTTAGTCGAGGTTGGGGTCGAGAGTTTCAACACGTGTGAGGGGATGTGTGCGTACATTAAAATTTATATAGATGGTGAGAAAGTGAAGTAATTTCATCTTAGATCCCAAAGAGATTTTCAATGCTTTCTAAACGGCCTCAATCGGAGCTTGTTCTTATTCATGTTGTTACTCTTAACTACTTCCCTCTTCTAGATGATGCCTATAATCAATTTCGTCACCGTATCTTCTCTAATGTGACACCAACACCCTATCGTAGACATCCGTATCTGGGGCGTCTAGGACCTGGATAGCATCGGGATGAAATAGCCCATGCAAAACCGAACAGTAAAAACAACAAAAAAACTTGTGTTTTTTGCATACTTGTTTGTTACTTTGGGTTAGTCGTTTTGGGGGTCGAGAGTTTCAACACGTGTGAGGGGATGTGTGCGTACATTAAAATTTATATAGATCGTGAGAAAGTGAAGTAATTTCATCTTAGATCCCAAAGAGATTTTCAATGCTTTCTAAACGGCCTCAATCGGAGCTTGTTCTTATTCATGTTGTTACTCTTAACTACTTCCCTCTTCTAGATGATGCCTATAATCAATTTCGTCACCGTATCTTCTCTAATGTGACACCAACACCCTATCGTAGACATCCGTATCGGGCGTCTAGGACCTGGATAGCATCGGGATGAAATAGCCCATGCAAAACCGAACACTCAAAACAAAAAAAAACGTGTGTATTTTGCATACTTGTTGTTACTTTGGGTTAGTCGTTTTGGGGGTCGAGAGTTTCAACACGTGTGAGGGGATGTGTGCGTACATTAAAATTTATATAGATCGTGAGAAAGTGAAGTAATTTCATCTTAGATCCCAAAGAGATTTTCAATGCTTTCAAACGGCCTCAATCGGAGCTTGTTCTTATTCATGTTGTTACTCTTAACTACTTCCCTCTTCTAGATGATGCCTATAATCAATTTCGTCACCGTATCTTCTCTAATGTGACACCAACACCCTATCGTGAACATCCGTATCGGGGCGTCTAGGACCTGGATAACATCGGGATGAAATAGCCCATGCAAAACCGAGCAGTAAAAACAAAAAAAAAACTTGTGTTTTTTGCATACTTGTTTGTTACTTTGGGTTAGTCGTTTTGGGGTCGAGAGTTTCAACACGTGTGAGGGGATGTGTGCGTACATTAAAATTTATATAGATCGTGAGAAAGTGAAGTAATTTCATCTTAGATCCCAAAGAGATTTTCAATGCTTTCTAAACGGCCTCAATCGGAGCTTGTTCTTATTCATGTTGTTACTCTTAACTACTTCCCTCTTCTAGATGATGCCTATAATCAATTTCGTCACCGTATCTTCTCTAATGTGACACCAACACCCTATCGTAGACATCCGTATCAGGGCGTCTAGGACCTGGATAGCATCGGGATGAAATAGCCCATGCAAAACCGAACAGTAAAAACAAAAAAAACTTGTGTTTTTTGCATACTTGTTTGTTACTTTGGGTTAGTCGTTTTGGGGGTCGAGAGTTTCAACACGTGTGAGGGGATGTGTGCGTACATTAAAATTTATATAGATCGTGAGAAAGTGAAGTAATTTCATCTTAGATCCCAAAGAGATTTTCAATGCTTTCTAAACGGCCTCAATCGGAGCTTGTTCTTATTCATGTTGTTACTCTTAACTACTTCCCTCTTCTAGATGATGCCTATAATCAATTTCGTCACCGTATCTTCTCTAATGTGACACCAACACCCTATCGTAGACATCCGTATCAGGGCGTCTAGGACCTGGATAACATCGGGATGAAATAGCCCATGCAAAACCGAAAAGGTAAAAACAAAAAAAACTTGTGTTTTTTGCATACTTGTTTGTTACTTTGGGTTAGTCGTTTTGGGGGTCGAGAGTTTCAACACGTGTGAGGGGATGTGTGCGTACATTAAAATTTATATAGATCGTGAGAAAGTGAAGTAATTTCATCTTAGATCCCAAAGAGATTTTCAATGCTTTCTAAACGGCCTCAATCGGAGCTTGTTCTTATTCATGTTGTTACTCTTAACTACTTCCCTCTTCTAGATGATGCCTATAATCAATTTCGTCACCGTATCTTCTCTAATGTGACACCAACACCCTATCGTAGACATCCGTATCTGGGGCGTCTAGGACCTGGATAGCATCGGGATGAAATAGCCCATGCAAAACCGAACAGTAAAAAACAAAAAAAACTTGTGTTTTTTGCATACTTGTTTGTTACTTTGGGTTAGTCGTTTTGGGGGTCGAGAGTTTCAACACGTGTGAGGGGATGTGTGCGTACATTAAAATTTATATAGATCGTGAGAAAGTGAAGTAATTTCATCTTAGATCCCAAAGAGATTTTCAATGCTTTCTAAACGGCCTCAATCGGAGCTTGTTCTTATTCATGTTGTTACTCTTAACTACTTCCCTCTTCTAGATGATGCCTATAATCAATTTCGTCACCGTATCTTCTCTAATGTGACACCAACACCCTATCGTAGACATCCGTATCGGGCGTCTAGGACCTGGATAACATCGGGATGAAATAGCCCATGCAAAACCGAACAGTAAAAACAAAAAAAACTTGTGTTTTTTGCATACTTGTTTGTTACTTTGGGTTAGTCGTTTTGGGGGTCGAGAGTTTCAACACGTGTGAGGGGATGTGTGCGTACATTAAAATTTATATAGATCGTGAGAAAGTGAAGTAATTTCATCTTAGATCCCAAAGAGATTTTCAATGCTTTCTAAACGGCCTCAATCGGAGCTTGTTCTTATTCATGTTGTTACTCTTAACTACTTCCCTCTTCTAGATGATGCCTATAATCAATTTCGTCACCGTATCTTCTCTAATGTGACACCAACACCCTATCGTAGACATCCGTATACGGGCGTCTAGGACCTGGATAGCATCGGGATGAAATAGCCCATGCAAAACCGATCAGTAAAAACAAAAAAAAACTTGTGTTTTTTGCATACTTGTTTGTTACTTTGGGTTAGTCGTTTTGGGGGTCGAGAGTTTCAACACGTGTGAGGGGATGTGTGCGTACATTAAAATTTATATAGATCGTGAGAAAGTGAAGTAATTTCATCTTAGATCCCAAAGAGATTTTCAATGCTTTCTAAACGGCCTCAATCGGAGCTTGTTCTTATTCATGTTGTTACTCTTAACTACTTCCCTCTTCTAGATGATGCCTATAATCAATTTCGTCACCGTATCTTCTCTAATGTGACACCAACACCCTATCGTAGACATCCGTATCAGGGGCGTCTAGGACCTGGATAGCATCGGGATGAAATAGCCCATGCAAAACCGAACTGTAAAAACAAAAAAAACTTGTGTTTTTTGCATACTTGTTTGTTACTTTGGGTTAGTCGTTTTGGGGGTCGAGAGTTTCAACACGTGTGAGGGGATGTGTGCGTACACTAAAATTTATATAGATCGTGAGAAAGTGAAGTAATTTCATCTTAGATCCCAAAGAGATTTTCAATGCTTTCTAA
Organism: Lolium perenne; assembly: GCF_019359855.2. Lineage (NCBI taxonomy): Eukaryota > Viridiplantae > Streptophyta > Magnoliopsida > Poales > Poaceae > Lolium > Lolium perenne. The sequence goes on from NC_067248.2 coordinate 265,441,297, forward strand.
ACGGCCTCAATCGGAGCTTGTTCTTATTCATGTTGTTACTCTTAACTACTTCCCTCTTCTAGATGATGCCTATAATCAATTTCGTCACCGTATCTTCTCTAATGTGACACCAACACCCTATCGTAGACATCCGTATACGGGGCGTCTAGGACCTGGATAACATCGGGATGAAATAGCCCATGCAAAACCGAGCAGTAAAAACAAAAAAAACTTGTGTTTTTTGCATACTTGTTTGTTACTTTGGGTTAGTCGTTTTGGGGGTCGAGAGTTTCAACACGTGTGAGGGGATGTGTGCGTACATTAAAATTTATATAGATCGTGAGAAAGTGAAGTAATTTCATCTTAGATCCCAAAGAGATTTTCAATGCTTTCTAAACGGCCTCAATCGGAGCTTGTTCTTATTCATGTTGTTACTCTTAACTACTTCCCTCTTCTAGATGATGCCTATAATCAATTTCGTCACCGTATCTTCTCTAATGTGACACCAACACCCTATCGTAGACATCCGTATCACGGGCGTCTAGGACCTGGATAGCATCGGGATGAAATAGCCCATGCAAAACCGAACCGTAAAAACAAAAAAAACTTGTGTTTTTTGCATACTTGTTTGTTACTTTGGGTTAGTCGTTTTGGGGGTCGAGAGTTTCAACACGTGTGAGGGGATGTGTGCGTACACTAAAATTTATATAGATCGTGAGAAAGTGAAGTAATTTCATCTTAGATCCCAAAGAGATTTTCAATGCTTTCTAAACGGCCTCAATCGGAGCTTGTTCTTATTCATGTTGTTACTCTTAACTACTTCCCTCTTCTAGATGATGCCTATAATCAATTTCGTCACCGTATCTTCTCTAATGTGACACCAACACCCTATCGTAGACATCCGTATCTGGGCGTCTAGGACCTGGATAACATCGGGATGAAATAGCCCATGCAAAACCGAACGGTAAAAACAAAAAAAACTTGTGTTTTTTGCATACTTGTTTGTTACTTTGGGTTAGTCGTTTTGGGGGTCGAGAGTTTCAACACGTGTGAGGGGATGTGTGCGTACACTAAAATTTATATAGATCGTGAGAAAGTGAAGTAATTTCATCTTAGATCCCAAAGAGATTTTCAATGCTTTCTAAACGGCCTCAATCGGAGCTTGTTCTTATTCATGTTGTTACTCTTAACTACTTCCCTCTTCTAGATGATGCCTATAATCAATTTCGTCAAGTATCTTCTCTAATGTGACACCAACACCCTATCGTAGACATCCGTATCGGGCGTCTAGGACCTGGATAGCATCGGGATGAAATAGCCCATGCAAAACCGAGCAGTAAAAACAAAAAAAACTTGTGTTTTGCATACTTGTTTGTTACTTTGGGTTAGTCGTTTTGGGGTCGAGAGTTTCAACACGTGTGAGGGGATGTGTGCGTACATTAAAATTTATATAGATCGTGAGAAAGTGAAGTAATTTCATCTTAGATCCCAAAGAGATTTTCAATGCTTTCTAAACGGCCTCAATCGGAGCTTGTTCTTATTCATGTTGTTACTCTTAACTACTTCCCTCTTCTAGATGATGCCTATAATCAATTTCGTCACCGTATCTTCTCTAATGTGACACCAACACCCTATCGTATACATCCGTATAATGGGCGTCTAGGACCTGGATAGCATCGGGATGAAATAGCCCATGCAAAACCGAACAGTAAAAACAAAAAAAAACTTGTGTTTTTTGCATACTTGTTTGTTACTTTGGGTTAGTCGTTTTGGGGGTCGAGAGTTTCAACACGTGTGAGGGGATGTGTGCGTACATTAAAATTTATATAGATCGTGAGAAAGTGAAGTAATTTCATCTTAGATCCCAAAGAGATTTTCAATGCTTTCTAAACGGCCTCAATCGGAGCTTGTTCTTATTCATGTTGTTACTCTTAACTACTTCCCTCTTCTAGATGATGCCTATAATCAATTTCGTCACCGTATCTTCTCTAATGTGACACCAACACCCTATCGTAGACATCGTATACGGGCGTCTAGGACCTGGATAACATCGGGATGAAATAGCCCATGCAAAACCGAGCAGTAAAAACAAAAAAAACTTGTGTTTTTTGCATACTTGTTTGTTACTTTGGGTTAGTCGTTTTGGGGTCGAGAGTTTCAACACGTGTGAGGGGATGTGTGCGTACATTAAAATTTATATAGATCGTGAGAAAGTGAAGTAATTTCATCTTAGATCCCAAAGAGATTTTCAATGCTTTCTAAACGGCCTCAATCGGAGCTTGTTCTTATTCATGTTGTTACTCTTAACTACTTCCCTCTTCTAGATGATGCCTATAATCAATTTCGTCACGTATCTTCTCTAATGTGACACCAACACCCTATCGTGAACATCCGTATACGGGGCGTCTAGGACCTGGATAACATCGGGATGAAATAGCCCATGCAAAACCGAGCAGTAAAAACAAAAAAACTTGTGTTTTTTGCATACTTGTTTGTTACTTTGGGTTAGTCGTTTTGGGGGTCGAGAGTTTCAACACGTGTGAGGGGATGTGTGCGTACATTAAAATTTATATAGATCGTGAGAAAGTGAAGTAATTTCATCTTAGATCCCAAAGAGATTTTCAATGCTTTCTAAACGGCCTCAATCGGAGCTTGTTCTTATTCATGTTGTTACTCTTAACTACTTCCCTCTTCTAGATGATGCCTATAATCAATTTCGTCACCGTATCTTCTCTAATGTGACACCAACACCCTATCGTAGACATCCGTATCGGGGCGTCTAGGACCTGGATAGCATCGGGATGAAATAGCCCATGCAAAACCGGACTGTAAAAACAAAAAAAAACATTGGATTGTTCCAAACTGGGGTGTTACTTTGGGTTAGTCGTTTTGGGGGTCGAGAGTTTCAACACGTGTGAGGGGATGTGTGCGTACACTAAAATTTATATAGATCGTGAGAAAGTGAAGTAATTTCATCTTAGATCCCAAAGAGATTTTCAATGCTTTCTAAACGGCCTCAATCGGAGCTTGTTCTTATTCATGTTGTTACTCTTAACTACTTCCCTCTTCTAGATGATGCCTATAATCAATTTCGTCACCGTATCTTCTCTAATGTGACACCAACACCCTATCGTAGACATCCGTATCTGGGGCGTCTAGGACCTGGATAACATCGGGATGAAATAGCCCATGCAAAACCGAACGGTAAAAACAAAAAAAAACTTGTGTTTTTTGCATACTTGTTTGTTACTTTGGGTTAGTCGTTTTGGGGGTCGAGAGTTTCAACACGTGTGAGGGGATGTGTGCGTACATTAAAATTTATATAGATCGTGAGAAAGTGAAGTAATTTCATCTTAGATCCCAAAGAGATTTTCAATGCTTTCTAAACGGCCTCAATCGGAGCTTGTTCTTATTCATGTTGTTACTCTTAACTACTTCCCTCTTCTAGATGATGCCTATAATCAATTTCGTCACCGTATCTTCTCTAATGTGACACCAACACCCTATCGTAGACATCCGTATCGGGCGTCTAGGACCTGGATAGCATCGGGATGAAATAGCCCATGCAAAACCGAACGGTAAAAACAAAAAAACTTGTGTTTTTTGCATACTTGTTTGTTACTTTGGGTTAGTCGTTTTGGGGGTCGAGAGTTTCAACACGTGTGAGGGGATGTGTGCGTACATTAAAATTTATATAGATCGTGAGAAAGTGAAGTAATTTCATCTTAGATCCCAAAGAGATTTTCAATGCTTTCTAAACGGCCTCAATCGGAGCTTGTTCTTATTCATGTTGTTACTCTTAACTACTTCCCTCTTCTAGATGATGCCTATAATCAATTTCGTCACCGTATCTTCTCTAATGTGACACCAACACCCTCTCGTGAACATCCGTATCTGGGCGTCTAGGACCTGGATAACATCGGGATGAAATAGCCCATGCAAAACCGAACAGTAAAAACAAAAAAAACTTGTGTTTTTTGCATACTTGTTTGTTACTTTGGGTTAGTCGTTTTGGGGGTCGAGAGTTTCAACACGTGTGAGGGGATGTGTGCGTACATTAAAATTTATATAGATCGTGAGAAAGTGAAGTAATTTCATCTTAGATCCCAAAGAGATTTTCAATGCTTTCTAAACGGCCTCAATCGGAGCTTGTTCTTATTCATGTTGTTACTCTTAACTACTTCCCTCTTCTAGATGATGCCTATAATCAATTTCGTCACCGTATCTTCTCTAATGTGACACCAACACCCTATCGTAGACATCCGTATCTGGGGCGTCTAGGACCTGGATAGCATCGGGATGAAATAGCCCATGCAAAACCGAACAGTAAAAACAAAAAAAAACTTGTGTGTTTTGCATACTTGTTTGTTACTTTGGGTTAGTCGTTTTGGGGGTCGAGAGTTTCAACACGTGTGAGGGGATGTGTGCGTACATTAAAATTTATATAGATCGTGAGAAAGTGAAGTAATTTCATCTTAGATCCCAAAGAGATTTTCAATGCTTTCTAAACGGCCTCAATCGGAGCTTGTTCTTATTCATGTTGTTACTCTTAACTACTTCCCTCTTCTAGATGATGCCTATAATCAATTTCGTCACCGTATCTTCTCTAATGTGACACCAACACCCTATCGAAGACATCCGTATAAGGGGCGTCTAGGACCTGGATAGCATCGGGATGAAATAGCCTATGCAAACCCGAACGGTAAAAACAAAAAAAACTTGTGTTTTTTGCATACTTGTTTGTTACTTTGGGTTAGTCGTTTTGGGGGTCGAGAGTTTCAACACGTGTGAGGGGATGTGTGCGTACATTAAAATTTATATAGATCGTGAGAAAGTGAAGTAATTTCATCTTAGATCCCAAAGAGATTTTCAATGCTTTCTAAACGGCCTCAATCGGAGCTTGTTCTTATTCATGTTGTTACTCTTAACTACTTCCCTCTTCTAGATGATGCCTATAATCAATTTCGTCACCGTATCTTCTCTAATGTGACACCAACACCCTATCGTAGACATCCGTATGCGGGCGTCTAGGACCTGGATAACATCGGGATGAAATAGCCCATGCAAAACCGAACGGTAAAAACAAAAAAAAACTTGTGTTTTGCATACTTGTTTGTTACTTTGGGTTAGTCGTTTTGGGGGTCGAGAGTTTCAACACGTGTGAGGGGATGTGTGCGTACATTAAAATTTATATAGATCGTGAGAAAGTGAAGTAATTTCATCTTAGATCCCAAAGAGATTTTCAATGCTTTCTAAACGGCCTCAATCGGAGCTTGTTCTTATTCATGTTGTTACTCTTAACTACTTCCCTCTTCTAGATGATGCCTATAATCAATTTCGTCACCGTATCTTCTCTAATGTGACACCAACACCCTATCGTGAACATCCGTATCTGGGGCGACTAGGACCTGGATAGCATCGGGATGAATTTGCCCATGCAAACCCGACCCGTAAAAACAAAAAAACTTGTGTTTTTTGCATACTTGTTTGTTACTTTGGGTTAGTCGTTTTGGGGGTCGAGAGTTTCAACACGTGTGAGGGGATGTGTGCGTACACTAAAATTTATATAGATCGTGAGAAAGTGAAGTAATTTCATCTTAGATCCCAAAGAGATTTTCAATGCTTTCTAAACGGCCTCAATCGGAGCTTGTTCTTATTCATGTTGTTACTCTTAACTACTTCCCTCTTCTAGATGATGCCTATAATCAATTTCGTCACCGTATCTTCTCTAATGTGACACCAACACCCTATCGTAGACATCCGTATCAGGGGCGTCTAGGACCTGGATAGCATCGGGATGAAATAGCCCATGCAAAACCGATACGTAAAAACAAAAAAAACTTGTGTTTTTTGCATACTTGTTGTTACTTTGGGTTAGTCGTTTTGGGGTGTCGAGAGTTACAACACGTGTGAGGGGATGTGTGCGTACATTAAAATTTATATAGATCGTGAGAAAGTGAAGTAATTTCATCTTAGATCCCAAAGAGATTTTCAATGCTTTCTAAACGGCCTCAATCGGAGCTTGTTCTTATTCATGTTGTTACTCTTAACTACTTCCCTCTTCTAGATGATGCCTATAATCAATTTCGTCACCGTATCTTCTCTAATGTGACACCAACACCCTATCGTAGACATCCGTATACGGGCGTCTAGGACCTGGATAACATCGGGATGAAATAGCCCATGCAAAACCGAACGGTAAAAACAAAAAAAAACTTGTGTTTTTTGCATACTTGTTTGTTACTTTGGGTTAGTCGTTTTGAAGTCGAGAGTTTCAACACGTGTGAGGGGATGTGTGCGTACACTAAAATTTATATAGATCTGAAAGTGAAGTAATTTCATCTTAGATCCCAAAGAGATTTTCAATGCTTTCTAAACGGCCTCAATCGGAGCTTGTTCTTATTCATGTTGTTACTCTTAACTACTTCCCTCTTCTAGATGATGCCTATAATCAATTTCGTCACCGTATCTTCTCTAATGTGACACCAACACCCTATCGTAGACATCCGTATCGAGGGGGCGTCTTGGACCTGGATAGCATCGGGATGAAATAGCCCATGCAAAACCGAACCGTAAAAACAAAAAAAAACTTGTGTTTTTTGCATACTTGTTTGTTACTTTGGGTTAGTCGTTTTGGGGGTCGAGAGTTTCAACACGTGTGAGGGGATGTGTGCGTACATTAAAATTTATATAGATCGTGAGAAAGTGAAGTAATTTCATCTTAGATCCCAAAGAGATTTTCAATGCTTTCTAAACGGCCTCAATCGGAGCTTGTTCTTATTCATGTTGTTACTCTTAACTACTTCCCTCTTCTAGATGATGCCTATAATCAATTTCGTCACCGTATCTTCTCTAATGTGACACCAACACCCTATCGTAGACATCCGTATCAGGGCGTCTAGGACCAGGATAACATCGGGATGAAATAGCCCATGCAAAACCGAACAGTAAAAACAAAAAAACTTGTGTTTTTTGCATACTTGTTTGTTACTTTGGGTTAGTCGTTTTGGGGAGTCGAGAGTTTCAACACGTGTGAGGGGATGTGTGCGTATACATTAAAATTTATATAGATCGTGAGAAAGTGAAGTAATTTCATCTTAGATCCCAAAGAGATTTTCAATGCTTTCTAAACGGCCTCAATCGGAGCTTGTTCTTATTCATGTTGTTACTCTTAACTACTTCCCTCTTCTAGATGATGCCTATAATCAATTTCGTCACCGTATCTTCTCTAATGTGACACCAACACCCTATCGTAGACATCCGTATCTGGGCGTCTAGGACCTGGATAGCATCGGGATGAAATAACCCATGCAAAACCGAACATTAAAAACAAAAAAAAAACTTGTGTTTTTTGCATACTTGTTTGTTACTTTGGGTTAGTCGTTTTGGGGGTCGAGAGTTTCAACACGTGTGAGGGGATGTGTGCGTACATTAAAATTTATATAGATCGTGAGAAAGTGAAGTAATTTCATCTTAGATCCCAAAGAGATTTTCAATGCTTTCATAACGGCCTCAATCGGAGCTTGTTCTTATTCATGTTGTTACTCTTAACTACTTCCCTCTTCTAGATGATGCCTATAATCAATTTCGTCACCGTATCTTCTCTAATGTGACACCAACACCCTATCGTAGTCATCCGGATCCGGCGCGTCTAGGACCTGGTTAGGTTCGGGTTGAACCAACCCATTCAAAACCACCAACAGTAAAAACAAAAAAAACTTGTGTTTTTTGCATACTTGTTTGTTACTTTGGGTTAGTCGTTTTGGGGGTCGAGAGTTTCAACACGTGTGAGGGGATGTGTGCGTACACTAAAATTTATATAGATCGTGAGAAAGTGAAGTAATTTCATCTTAGATCCCAAAGAGATTTTCAATGCTTTCTAAACGGCCTCAATCGGAGCTTGTTCTTATTCATGTTGTTACTCTTAACTACTTCCCTCTTCTAGATGATGCCTATAATCAATTTCGTCACCGTATCTTCTCTAATGTGACACCAACACCCTATCGTAGACATCCGTATCTGGGGCGTCTAGGACCTGGATAACATCGGGATGAAATAGCCCATGCAAAACCGAACAGTAAAAACAAAAAAAAACTTGTGTTTTTTGCATACTTGTTTGTTACTTTGGGTTAGTCGTTTTGGGGGTCGAGAGTTTCAACACGTGTGAGGGGATGTGTGCGTACATTAAAATTTATATAGATCGTGAGAAAGTGAAGTAATTTCATCTTAGATCCCAAAGAGATTTTCAATGCTTTCTAAGCGGCCTCAATCGGAGCTTGTTCTTATTCATGTTGTTACTCTTAACTACTTCCCTCTTCTAGATGATGCCTATAATCAATTTCGTCACCGTATCTTCTCTAATGTGACACCAACACCCTATCGTGAACATCCGTATCGGCGTCTAGGACCTGGATAACATCGGGATGAAATAGCCCATGCAAAACCGAACGGTAAAAACAAAAAAACTTGTGTTTTTTGCATACTTGTTGTTACTTTGGGTTAGTCGTTTTGGGAGTCGAGAGTTTCAACACGTGTGAGGGGATGTGTGCGTACATTAAAATTTATATAGATCGTGAGAAAGTGAAGTAATTTCATCTTAGATCCCAAAGAGATTTTCAATGCTTTCTAAACGGCCTCAATCGGAGCTTGTTCTTATTCATGTTGTTACTCTTAACTACTTCCCTCTTCTAGATGATGCCTATAATCAATTTCGTCACCGTATCTTCTCTAATGTGACACCAACACCCTATCGTAGACATCCGTATCAGGGGCGTCTAGGACCTGGATAGCATCGGGATGAAATAGCCCATGCAAAACCGGACAGTAAAAACAAAAAAAAAACTTGTGTATTTTGCATACTTGTTTGTTACTTTGGGTTAGTCGTTTTGGGAGTCGAGAGTTTCAACACGTGTGAGGGGATGTGTGCGTACATTAAAATTTATATAGATCGTGAGAAAGTGAAGTAATTTCATCTTAGATCCCAAAGAGATTTTCAATGCTTTCTAAACGGCCTCAATCGGAGCTTGTTCTTATTCATGTTGTTACTCTTAACTACTTCCCTCTTCTAGATGATGCCTATAATCAATTTCGTCACAGTATCTTCTCTAATGTGACACCAACACCCTATCGTAGACATTCGTATCTGGGGCGTCTAGGACCTGGATAGCATCGGGATGAAATAGCCCATGCAAAACCGAACAGTAAAAACAAAAAAAAACTTGTGTTTTTTGCATACTTGTTTGTTACTTTGGGTTAGTCGTTTTGGGGGTCGAGAGTTTCAACACGTGTGAGGGGATGTGTGCGTACATTAAAATTTATATAGATCGTGAGAAAGTGAAGTAATTTCATCTTAGATCCCAAAGAGATTTTCAATGCTTTCTAAACGGCCTCAATCGGAGCTTGTTCTTATTCATGTTGTTACTCTTAACTACTTCCCTCTTCTAGATGATGCCTATAATCAATTTCGTCACCGTATCTTCTCTAATGTGACACCAACACCCTATCGTAGACATCAGTAACGGGCGTCTAGGACCTGGATAGCTTCGGGATGAAATAACCAATGCAAAACCTAACCTTAAAAACAAAAAAAAACTTGTGTTTTTTGCATACTTGTTTGTTACTTTGGGTTAGTCGTTTTGGGAGTCGAGAGTTTCAACACGTGTGAGGGGATGTGTGCGTACATTAAAATTTATATAGATCGTGAGAAAGTGAAGTAATTTCATCTTAGATCCCAAAGAGATTTTCAATGCTTTCTAAACGGCCTCAATCGGAGCTTGTTCTTATTCATGTTGTTACTCTTAACTACTTCCCTCTTCTAGATGATGCCTATAATCAATTTCGTCACGTATCTTCTCTAATGTGACACCAACACCCTATCGTAGACATCAGTATCTGGGCGTCTAGGACCTGGATAGCATCGGGATGAAATAGCCCATGCAAAACCGAACAGTAAAAACAAAAAAAAAGTTGTTTTTTTTGCTAAGTTGTTTGTTACTTTGGGTTAGTCGTTTTGAAATTCGAGAGTTTCAACACGTGTGAGGGGATGTGTGCGTACATTAAAATTTATATAGATCGTGAGAAAGTGAAGTAATTTCATCTTAGATCCCAAAGAGATTTTCAATGCTTTCTAAACGGCCTCAATCGGAGCTTGTTCTTATTCATGTTGTTACTCTTAACTACTTCCCTCTTCTAGATGATGCCTATAATCAATTTCGTCACCGTATCTTCTCTAATGTGACACCAACACCCTATCGTGAACATCCGTATCAGGGCGTCTAGGACCTGGATAGCATCGGGATGAAATAGCCCATGCAAAACCGAACAGTAAAAACAAAAAAAACTTGTGTTTTTTGCATACTTGTTTGTTACTTTGGGTTAGTCGTTTTGGGGGTCGAGAGTTTCAACACGTGTGAGGGGATGTGTGCGTACATTAAAATTTATATAGATCGTGAGAAAGTGAAGTAATTTCATCTTAGATCCCAAAGAGATTTTCAATGCTTTCTAAACGGCCTCAATCGGAGCTTGTTCTTATTCATGTTGTTACTCTTAACTACTTCCCTCTTCTAGATGATGCCTATAATCAATTTCGTCACCGTATCTTCTCTAATGTGACACCAACACCCTATAAATGAACA
>NC_067249.2:7500-10000 GCF_019359855.2 Lolium perenne
AACCCTAAACCCTAAACCCTAAACCCTAAACCCTAAACCCTAAACCCTAAACCCTAAACCCTAAACCCTAAACCCTAAACCCTAAACCCTAAACCCTAAACCCTAAACCCTAAACCCTAAACCCTAAAACCCTAAACCCTAAACCCTAAACCCTAAACCCTAAACCCTAAACCCTAAACCCTAAACCCTAAACCCTAAACCCTAAACCCTAAACCCTAAACCCTAAACCCTAAACCCTAAACCCTAAACCCTAAACCCTAAACCCTAAACCCTAAACCCTAAACCCTAAACCCTAAACCCTAAACCCTAAACCCTAAACCCTAAACCCTAAACCCTAAACCCTAAACCCTAAACCCTAAACCCTAAACCCTAAACCCTAAACCCTAAACCCTAAACCCTAAACCCTAAACCCTAAACCCTAAACCCTAAACCCTAAACCCTAAACCCTAAACCCTAAACCCTAAACCCTAAACCCTAAACCCTAAACCCTAAACCCTAAACCCTAAACCCTAAACCCTAAACCCTAAACCCTAAACCCTAAACCCTAAACCCTAAACCCTAAACCCTAAACCCTAAACCCTAAACCCTAAACCCTAAACCCTAAACCCTAAACCCTAAACCCTAAACCCTAAACCCTAAACCCTAAACCCTAAACCCTAAACCCTAAACCCTAAACCCTAAACCCTAAACCCTAAACCCTAAACCCTAAACCCTAAACCCTAAACCCTAAACCCTAAACCCTAAACCCTAAACCCTAAACCCTAAACCCTAAACCCTAAACCCTAAACCCTAAACCCTAAACCCTAAACCCTAAACCCTAAACCCTAAACCCTAAACCCTAAACCCTAAACCCTAAACCCTAAAACCCTAAACCCTAAACCCTAAACCCTAAACCCTAAACCCTAAACCCTAAACCCTAAACCCTAAACCCTAAACCCTAAACCCTAAACCCTAAACCCTAAACCCTAAACCCTAAACCCTAAACCCTAAACCCTAAACCCTAAACCCTAAACCCTAAACCCTAAACCCTAAACCCTAAACCCTAAACCCTAAACCCTAAACCCTAAACCCTAAACCCTAAACCCTAAACCCTAAACCCTAAACCCTAAACCCTAAACCCTAAACCCTAAACCCTAAACCCTAAACCCTAAACCCTAAACCCTAAACCCTAAACCCTAAACCCTAAACCCTAAACCCTAAACCCTAAACCCTAAACCCTAAACCCTAAACCCTAAACCCTAAACCCTAAACCCTAAACCCTAAACCCTAAACCCTAAACCCTAAACCCTAAACCCTAAACCCTAAACCCTAAACCCTAAACCCTAAACCCTAAACCCTAAACCCTAAACCCTAAACCCTAAACCCTAAACCCTAAACCCTAAACCCTAAACCCTAAACCCTAAACCCTAAACCCTAAACCCTAAACCCTAAACCCTAAACCCTAAACCCTAAACCCTAAACCCTAAACCCTAAACCCTAAACCCTAAACCCTAAACCCTAAACCCTAAACCCTAAACCCTAAACCCTAAACCCTAAACCCTAAACCCTAAACCCTAAACCCTAAACCCTAAACCCTAAACCCTAAACCCTAAACCCTAAACCCTAAACCCTAAACCCTAAACCCTAAACCCTAAACCCTAAACCCTAAACCCTAAACCCTAAACCCTAAACCCTAAACCCTAAACCCTAAACCCTAAACCCTAAACCCTAAACCCTAAACCCTAAACCCTAAAACCCTAAACCCTAAACCCTAAACCCTAAACCCTAAAACCCTAAACCCTAAACCCTAAACCCTAAACCCTAAACCCTAAACCCTAAACCCTAAACCCTAAACCCTAAACCCTAAACCCTAAACCCTAAACCCTAAACCCTAAACCCTAAACCCTAAACCCTAAACCCTAAACCCTAAACCCTAAACCCTAAACCCTAAACCCTAAACCCTAAACCCTAAACCCTAAACCCTAAACCCTAAACCCTAAACCCTAAACCCTAAACCCTAAACCCTAAACCCTAAACCCTAAACCCTAAACCCTAAACCCTAAACCCTAAACCCTAAACCCTAAACCCTAAACCCTAAACCCTAAACCCTAAAACCCTAAACCCTAAACCCTAAACCCTAAACCCTAAACCCTAAACCCTAAACCCTAAACCCTAAACCCTAAACCCTAAACCCTAAACCCTAAACCCTAAACCCTAAACCCTAAACCCTAAACCCTAAACCCTAAACCCTAAACCCTAAACCCTAAAACCCTAAACCCTAAACCCTAAACCCTAAACCCTAAACCCTAAACCCTAAACCCTAAACCCTAAACCCTAAACCCTAAACCCTAAACCCTAAACCCTAAACCCTAAACCCTAAACCAAAAACCCTAAACCCTAAACCCTAAACCCTAAACCCTAAACCCTAAACCCTAAACCCTAAACCCTAAACCCTAAACCCTAAACCCTAAACCCTAAACCCTAAACCCTAAACCCTAAACCCTAAACCCTAAACCCTAAA
>NC_067249.2:32500-35000 GCF_019359855.2 Lolium perenne
CTAAACCCTAAACCCTAAACCCTAAACCCTAAACCCTAAACCCTAAACCCTAAACCCTAAACCCTAAACCCTAAACCCTAAACCCTAAACCCTAAACCCTAAACCCTAAACCCTAAACCCTAAACCCTAAACCCTAAACCCTAAACCCTAAACCCTAAACCCTAAACCCTAAACCCTAAACCCTAAAACCCTAAACCCTAAACCCTAAACCCTAAACCCTAAACCCTAAACCCTAAACCCTAAACCCTAAACCCTAAACCCTAAACCCTAAACCCTAAACCCTAAACCCTAAACCCTAAACCCTAAACCCTAAACCCTAAACCCTAAACCCTAAACCCTAAACCCTAAACCCTAAACCCTAAACCCTAAACCCTAAACCCTAAACCCTAAACCCTAAAACCCTAAACCCTAAACCCTAAACCCTAAACCCTAAACCCTAAACCCTAAACCCTAAACCCTAAACCCTAAACCCTAAACCCTAAACCCTAAACCCTAAACCCTAAACCCTAAACCCTAAACCCTAAACCCTAAACCCTAAACCCTAAACCCTAAACCCTAAACCCTAAACCCTAAACCCTAAACCCTAAACCCTAAACCCTAAACCCTAAACCCTAAACCCTAAACCCTAAACCCTAAACCCTAAACCCTAAACCCTAAACCCTAAACCCTAAACCCTAAACCCTAAACCCTAAACCCTAAACCCTAAACCCTAAACCCTAAACCCTAAACCCTAAACCCTAAACCCTAAACCCTAAACCCTAAACCCTAAACCCTAAACCCTAAACCCTAAACCCTAAACCCTAAACCCTAAACCCTAAACCCTAAACCCCAAACCCTAAACCCTAAACCCTAAACCCTAAACCCTAAACCCTAAACCCTAAACCCTAAACCCTAAACCCTAAACCCTAAACCCTAAACCCTAAACCCTAAACCCTAAACCCTAAACCCTAAACCCTAAACCCTAAACCCTAAACCCTAAACCCTAAACCCTAAACCCTAAACCCTAAACCCTAAACCCTAAACCCTAAAAACCCTAAACCCTAAACCCTAAACCCTAAACCCTAAAACCCTAAACCCTAAACCCTAAACCCTAAACCCTAAACCCTAAACCCTAAACCCCAAACCCTAAACCCTAAACCCTAAACCCTAAACCCTAAACCCTAAACCCTAAACCCTAAACCCTAAACCCTAAACCCTAAACCCTAAACCCTAAACCCTAAACCCTAAACCCTAAACCCTAAACCCTAAACCCTAAACCCTAAACCCTAAACCCTAAACCCTAAACCCTAAACCCTAAACCCTAAACCCTAAACCCTAAACCCTAAACCCTAAACCCTAAACCCTAAACCCTAAACCCTAAACCCTAAACCCTAAACCCTAAACCCTAAACCCTAAACCCTAAACCCTAAACCCTAAACCCTAAACCCTAAACCCTAAACCCTAAACCCTAAACCCTAAACCCTAAACCCTAAACCCTAAACCCTAAACCCTAAACCCTAAACCCTAAACCCTAAACCCTAAACCCTAAACCCTAAACCCTAAACCCTAAACCCTAAACCCTAAACCCTAAACCCTAAACCCTAAACCCTAAACCCTAAACCCTAAACCCTAAACCCTAAACCCTAAACCCTAAACCCTAAACCCTAAACCCTAAACCCTAAACCCTAAACCCTAAACCCTAAACCCTAAACCCTAAACCCTAAACCCTAAACCCTAAACCCTAAACCCTAAACCCTAAACCCTAAACCCTAAACCCTAAACCCTAAACCCTAAACCCTAAACCCTAAACCCTAAACCCTAAACCCTAAACCCTAAACCCTAAACCCTAAACCCTAAACCCTAAACCCTAAACCCTAAACCCTAAACCCTAAACCCTAAACCCTAAACCCTAAACCCTAAACCCTAAACCCTAAACCCTAAACCCTAAACCCTAAACCCTAAACCCTAAACCCTAAACCCTAAACCCTAAACCCTAAACCCTAAACCCTAAACCCTAAACCCTAAACCCTAAACCCTAAACCCTAAACCCTAAACCCTAAACCTTAAACCCTAAACCCTAAACCCTAAACCCTAAACCCTAAACCCTAAACCCTAAACCCTAAACCCTAAACCCTAAACCCTAAACCCTAAACCCTAAACCCTAAACCCTAAACCCTAAACCCTAAACCCTAAACCCTAAACCCTAAACCCTAAACCCTAAACCCTAAACCCTAAAACCCTAAACCCTAAACCCTAAACCCTAAACCCTAAACCCTAAACCCTAAACCCTAAACCCTAAACCCTAAACCCTAAACCCTAAACCCTAAACCCTAAACCCTAAACCCTAAACCCTAAACCCTAAACCCTAAACCCTAAACCCTAAACCCTAAACCCTAAACCCTAAACCCTAAACCCTAAACCCTAAACCCTAAACCCTAAACCCTAAACCCTAAACCCTAAACCCTAAACCCTAAACCCTAAACCCTAAACCCTAAACCCTAAACCCTAAACCCTAAACCCT
>NC_067249.2:42500-47500 GCF_019359855.2 Lolium perenne
AACCCTAAACCCTAAACCCTAAACCCTAAACCCTAAACCCTAAACCCTAAACCCTAAACCCTAAACCCTAAACCCTAAACCCTAAACCCTAAACCCTAAACCCTAAACCCTAAACCCTAAACCCTAAACCCTAAACCCTAAACCCTAAACCCTAAACCCTAAACCCTAAACCCTAAACCCTAAACCCTAAACCCTAAACCCTAAACCCTAAACCCTAAACCCTAAACCCTAAACCCTAAACCCTAAACCCTAAACCCTAAACCCTAAACCCTAAACCCTAAACCCTAAACCCTAAACCCTAAACCCTAAACCCTAAACCCTAAACCCTAAACCCTAAACCCTAAACCCTAAACCCTAAACCCTAAACCCTAAACCCTAAACCCTAAACCCTAAACCCTAAACCCTAAACCCTAAACCCTAAACCCTAAACCCTAAACCCTAAACCCTAAACCCTAAACCCTAAACCCTAAACCCTAAACCCTAAACCCTAAACCCTAAACCCTAAACCCTAAACCCTAAACCCTAAACCCTAAAACCCTAAACCCTAAACCCTAAACCCTAAACCCTAAACCCTAAACCCTAAACCCTAAACCCTAAACCCTAAACCCTAAACCCTAAACCCTAAACCCTAAACCCTAAACCCTAAACCCTAAAACCCTAAACCCTAAACCCTAAACCCTAAAACCCTAAACCCTAAACCCTAAACCCTAAACCCTAAACCCTAAACCCTAAACCCTAAACCCTAAACCCTAAACCCTAAACCCTAAACCCTAAACCCTAAACCCTAAACCCTAAACCCTAAACCCTAAACCCTAAACCCTAAACCCTAAACCCTAAACCCTAAACCCTAAACCCTAAACCCTAAACCCTAAACCCTAAACCCTAAACCCTAAACCCTAAACCCTAAACCCTAAACCCTAAACCCTAAACCCTAAACCCTAAACCCTAAACCCTAAAACCCTAAACCCTAAACCCTAAACCCTAAACCCTAAACCCTAAACCCTAAACCCTAAACCCTAAACCCTAAACCCTAAACCCTAAACCCTAAAACCCTAAACCCTAAACCCTAAACCCTAAACCCTAAACCCTAAACCCTAAACCCTAAACCCTAAACCCTAAACCCTAAACCCTAAACCCTAAACCCTAAACCCTAAACCCTAAACCCTAAACCCTAAACCCTAAACCCTAAACCCTAAACCCTAAACCCTAAACCCTAAACCCTAAACCCTAAACCCTAAACCCTAAACCCTAAACCCTAAACCCTAAACCCTAAACCCTAAACCCTAAACCCTAAACCCTAAACCCTAAACCCTAAACCCTAAACCCTAAACCCTAAACCCTAAACCCTAAACCCTAAACCCTAAACCCTAAACCCTAAACCCTAAACCCTAAACCCTAAACCCTAAACCCTAAACCCTAAACCCTAAACCCTAAACCCTAAACCCTAAACCCTAAAACCCTAAACCCTAAACCCTAAACCCTAAACCCTAAACCCTAAACCCTAAACCCTAAACCCTAAACCCTAAACCCTAAACCCTAAACCCTAAACCCTAAACCCTAAACCCTAAACCCTAAACCCTAAACCCTAAACCCTAAACCCTAAACCCTAAACCCTAAACCCTAAACCCTAAACCCTAAACCCTAAACCCTAAACCCTAAACCCTAAACCCTAAACCCTAAACCCTAAACCCTAAACCCTAAACCCTAAACCCTAAACCCTAAACCCTAAACCCTAAACCCTAAACCCTAAACCCTAAACCCTAAACCCTAAATCCCTAAACCCTAAACCCTAAACCCTAAACCCTAAAACCCTAAACCCTAAACCCTAAACCCTAAACCCTAAACCCTAAACCCTAAACCCTAAACCCTAAACCCTAAACCCTAAACCCTAAACCCTAAACCCTAAACCCTAAACCCTAAACCCTAAACCCTAAACCCTAAACCCTAAACCCTAAACCCTAAACCCTAAACCCTAAAACCCTAAACCCTAAACCCTAAACCCTAAACCCTAAACCCTAAACCCTAAACCCTAAACCCTAAACCCTAAACCCTAAACCCTAAACCCTAAACCCTAAACCCTAAACCCTAAACCCTAAACCCTAAACCCTAAACCCTAAACCCTAAACCCTAAACCCTAAACCCTAAACCCTAAACCCTAAACCCTAAACCCTAAACCCTAAACCCTAAACCCTAAACCCTAAACCCTAAACCCTAAACCCTAAACCCTAAACCCTAAACCCTAAACCCTAAACCCTAAACCCTAAACCCTAAACCCTAAACCCTAAACCCTAAACCCTAAACCCTAAACCCTTAACTCCTAAACCCTAAACCCTAAACCCTAAACCCTAAACCCTAAACCCTAAACCCTAAACCCTAAACCCTAAACCCTAAACCCTAAACCCTAAACCCTAAACCCTAAACCCTAAACCCTAAACCCTAAACCCTAAACCCTAAAACCCTAAACCCAAACCCCTAAACCCAAAACCCAAAAACCCTAAACCCTAAACCCTAAACCCTAAACCCTAAACCCTAAAACCCTAAAACCCTAAACCCTAAACCCTAAACCCTAAACCCTAAACCCTAAACCCTAAACCCTAAACCCTAAACCCTAAAACCCAAAACCCAAAAACATAAACCAAAAACCCTAAACCATAAACCCTAAACCCTAAACCCTAAACCCGAAACCCAAAACCCTAAAACCTAAACACCTAAACCCTAAACCCTAAACCCTAAACCCTAAACCCTAAACCCTAAACCCTAAACCCTAAACCCTAAACCCTAAACCCTAAACCCTAAACCCTAAACCCTAAAACCCTAAACCCTAAACCCTAAACCCTAAACCCTAAACCCTAAACCCTAAACCCTAAACCCTAAACCCTAAACCCTAAACCCTAAACCCTAAACCCTAAACCCTAAACCCTAAACCCTAAACCCTAAACCCTAAACCCTAAACCCTAAACCCTAAACCCTAAACCCTAAACCCTAAACCCTAAACCCTAAACCCTAAACCCTAAACCCTAAACCCTAAACCCTAAACCCTAAACCCTAAACCCTAAACCCTAAACCCTAAACCCTAAACCCTAAACCCTAAACCCTAAACCCTAAACCCTAAACCCTAAACCCTAAACCCTAAACCCTAAACCCTAAACCCTAAACCCTAAACCCTAAACCCTAAACCCTAAACCCTAAACCCTAAACCCTAAACCCTAAACCCTAAACCCTAAACCCTAAACCCTAAACCCTAAACCCTAAACCCTAAACCCTAAACCCTAAACCCTAAACCCTAAACCCTAAACCCTAAACCCTAAACCCTAAACCCTAAACCCTAAACCCTAAACCCTAAACCCTAAACCCTAAACCCTAAACCCTAAACCCTAAACCCTAAACCCTAAACCCTAAACCCTAAACCCTAAACCCTAAAACCCTAAACCCTAAACCCTAAACCCTAAACCCTAAACCCTAAACCCTAAACCCTAAACCCTAAACCCTAAACCCTAAACCCTAAACCCTAAACCCTAAACCCTAAACCCTAAACCCTAAACCCTAAACCCTAAACCCTAAACCCTAAACCCTAAACCCTAAACCCTAAACCCTAAACCCTAAACCCTAAACCCTAAACCCTAAACCCTAAACCCTAAACCCTAAACCCTAAACCCTAAACCCTAAACCCTAAACCCTAAACCCTAAACCCTAAACCCTAAACCCTAAACCCTAAACCCTAAACCCTAAACCCTAAACCCTAAACCCTAAACCCTAAACCCTAAACCCTAAACCCTAAACCCTAAACCCTAAACCCTAAACCCTAAACCCTAAACCCTAAACCCTAAACCCTAAACCCTAAACCCTAAACCCTAAACCCTAAACCCTAAACCCTAAACCCTAAACCCTAAACCCTAAACCCTAAACCCTAAACCCTAAACCCTAAACCCTAAACCCTAAACCCTAAACCCTAAACCCTAAACCCTAAACCCTAAACCCTAAACCCTAAACCCTAAACCCTAAACCCTAAACCCTAAACCCTAAACCCTAAACCCTAAACCCTAAACCCTAAACCCTAAACCCTAAACCCTAAACCCTAAACCCTAAACCCTAAACCCTAAACCCTAAACCCTAAACCCTAAACCCTAAACCCTAAACCCTAAACCCTAAACCCTAAACCCTAAACCCTAAACCCTAAACCCTAAACCCTAAACCCTAAACCCTAAACCCTAAACCCTAAACCCTAAACCCTAAACCCTAAAACCCTAAACCCTAAACCCTAAACCCTAAACCCTAAACCCTAAACCCTAAACCCTAAACCCTAAACCCTAAACCCTAAACCCTAAACCCTAAAACCCTAAACCCTAAACCCTAAACCCTAAACCCTAAACCCTAAACCCTAAACCCTAAACCCTAAACCCTAAACCCTAAACCCTAAACCCTAAACCCTAAACCCTAAACCCTAAACCCTAAACCCTAAAACCCTAAACCCTAAACCCTAAACCCTAAACCCTAAACCTTAACCCTAAACCCTAAACCCTAAACCCTAAACCCTAAACCCTAAACCCTAAACCCTAAACCCTAAACCCTAAACCCTAAACCCTAAACCCTAAACCCTAAACCCTAAACCCTAAACCCTAAACCCTAAACCCTAAACCCTAAACCCTAAACCCTAAACCCTAAACCCTAAACCCTAAACCCTAAACCCTAAACCCTAAACCCTAAACCCTAAACCCTAAACCCTAAACCCTAAACCCTAAACCCTAAACCCTAAACCCTAAACCCTAAACCCTAAACCCTAAACCCTAAACCCTAAACCCTAAACCCTAAACCCTAAACCCTAAACCCTAAACCCTAAACCCTAAACCCTAAACCCTAAACCCTAAACCCTAAACCCTAAACCCTAAACCCTAAACCCTAAACCCTAAACCCTAAACCCTAAACCCTAAACCCTAAACCCTAAACCCTAAACCCTAAACCCTAAACCCTAAACCCTAAACCCTAAACCCTAAACCCTAAAC